>NW_012147745.1:636555-641981 GCF_000956105.1 Propithecus coquereli | reverse complement strand
TAAGTTTTAAAATATACTACTAAACCCATGAGTTGAAAAGGGTATCATGATAAAAATTATAAATTATTTTGAATGGTATGAAAATGACAATATCAAAATTTGTTTCTCACACCAATAGCAGTAGTTAGAGGGAAATTAATAGTATTAAATGCTTATATTAGAAAAGAAAAAAAGATGTAAAATAAATGATGTAAGCTTACACTTAAGAAACTAAAAAAAGTAGAAAAAAATAGACACAAAGCAAGTAGAAAAAAATAAATAATACAGATGAAAATTTAAATTAATAAAACAGAAAGCAGAAAAGTGATAGAAAAAGTTACTGAAACCAAAAGTTGGTTCCTGGAAAATATTAACAAAATTGATAAATATCTAGCCAGACTTATTAGAAGGAAGACACAAATTAGCAGTATTAGGAAAGAACAGGGAGTTCTGACTACACACCCTACATTAAAAAACTAAAAATAATAAATATTACAAGCATCCTACAATTATAAATTTGAAAACTTAGATGAAGTGACCAAAGACCTCAAAAGACACAAATTAGGTGTTCACTGAAGAAGAAATAGTAATGTAAAAAAACTAGGTGTATAAAGAAATTGAATTCTTATTTAAAAGCCTTCCTACAGAGAAAATTCTAAGACTGAAGTAATATAAAGGTGAAAAGAGAGTTTTGGAAAACTCACATGCAACGAAAATGGGTAGGATAACATGAAGTATGACCCTTATTTCACATTATATACAAATATTAACTTTAATGTATCATACTCCTAAATGTAGGAGTAAAATCTATAAAATTTCTAGAACAAAATATTAATAGAACAGAGTATCTTTCTGTCATAAGCTTAGATAAAGATTTCTTTGGATACAAAAACATTAACCGTAAAAGAAACATAACTGGCAAATTGGATGCCATAAGTTTCATTTAAAAATACACCATTAAGAAAATGAAAAAGCATGCCATGGATTGGGAGAAAATAACTGCATAGTATGTATCTGACAAAGGGCTTGTGTTCAGAACACGTAAGAATCCTTACACCTCAATATTAAGACGACAATGAACTTGATGTTAAAAATGGGCATAAATTTGAACAGATCCTTTACAAAATAAGATATGTAAGTGGCATACAAGTACATAAAATGACATTTGACATTATTACTCATTAAGGAATGCAAATTAAAATTGCAATGAGATACTTCCATATATACAATAGAATGGCTAAAATTAAATGTAAGGACATTACTAATTGTTGGCAAGAGTATTGTCAGGGTTCTCCAGAGAAACAAAACAAAATAGAAATACACAGATACATAAAAAAATATTTATTATGAGGGATTGGCTCTGAGATTATGGAAGCTGAGAAGTCCCGCAATCTGTCGTCTACAAACCAGAGACCCAGGAAAGCTGGTGGTGTAGTTCCAGTCCAAGTCTTAAGGCCTGAGGACCAGGGAAGTCAACAATGAAAATCCAGGTTTAGATCATCCAAAGGCTCAAGAACCATACACACTAGGGACCAAGGGCAAGAGAAGATGGATGTACCAGCTTAACATGATGTGATGAGAAAGTTACTTTACCTTTGTGATATTCCTGCCACAAACCCATAAACCCAATTAAATCATGAAAAGCAAAAGTCAAACAAACTTCATTAAGGGACATTCTACAAAATGCCTCACCAGTACTCCTCAAAAATATCAAGGCCAACAAAATTAAGGAATATGTGCAAAACTGTTACAGCCAAGAGGAGTCTAAGTAAACATGATGACTAATGTAATGCGGTACCTGAATGGGATCTTAGAACAGAAAAAAAAAGTTTATATCAAAGTTTATATTAAAATTACAGAAATCTAAATAAAAGTATGGACTTTGGTTAATCATATTGTATTTATATTGGTTCATTACCTGTGACAAATGTACCATACTAATGTAAGATGTTGACAATAGGGGAAACTCAGTGTTGGGTGTATGGGGATTCTCTGTATCATTTTTGCAACTTTTTCATCTAAAACTAGAATCTAAAACCATTTTAAAATAAAAACTTTATTAAAAATTATATTAAATAGAAATACCTTATTTCTGAATATAAATATAAGAATCTTAAATATTTGCTTAATAAAACAGTGCTTTGAAAGAATAATTCACCTGAACAAGGAAGTTTTAATCTGGTCATCAGAGAAACACAGTGCAGTACATTAATTATTCCCAGAGATTCCCAGCTCTGATACCTTGGGCAAGTTACTAACTATCTCAGAATCTGTAAAACTGATGTAATAACAACATTTCAGGATTAATGAGATACTGTGGGTAAGTTTCTTAGTACTATTCTGATACATAGTTAACACTAAATCTATGGTAGTTTTCTAATAATGCTATTTTGTTGTTATTATTGTTAAAAGTATTTTATTTTTAAGTTAAAATGCTATATCATACCAACAGACCAAATAAAAGGTAAAGGATCTTCTCCCAGAATAATGGAGTCATTCAATAAGTGGTATGTTACTACATACAGCACACAGTTATATTTGTGATATCACAATTTTGTTATATTAACATTTGTGCTATTGGCCATTATATTATATATAAAATATGCAACAATGAAATGAGAACTTTTTTAACCAACCTTAAATCTGATCATTTATGTACTTATAGACATCACTGAGATAGGAATTACCCCTTATTTTAAAGAACACTCTTTCAATGACTTTCTAAAATTCCTTGGTTAATAAGAGTTAATATATGTCCATTATTAACTCACAGGTAACATCTTTGAGAGCTTTAGGAGGAATCGTTTACACTACATTAAAACAATGCAAGACAGAGAAAGAATACAGACTAAAAGGCAAATCATAATCATTTTCATAATCATAAATAAAACTTGCCCCTTCATTTATGAGCAAGCTAAATTATAATGAAAACTCTGGTAATGAGACATAAAATCAGAGTATAGAGATTTGGTTGCGTGATCCTAATGGCTACAAAAGATGTACTTGCTTTGTGAGAAGAGGAGTCTACTTACTCAAGTTTCCTGGTCACAGAATTTCTCCCTCACAGGGAAGTAAATCACTGTGACAGAGTCTTACCCTATAGGCTCCCTTTTCCTCACTTCTTTGTAAACATATCCTTAGTTAAGATGTTAATATCATCAATGCAGCTACAGATTCCTCTTGTTATCAAAATGGGCTTAGATTTTGTTGTCCTTTTATCAACTTAGAATTATGAAGACATTTAGAGTGATTTCGGCAGAGAATTCATATCATCCATTATACGTTAATTTTACTATTCTAGTTCTTAAAGATTGAGTAATGCCTCACAGTTCTCACGTTCAATTAGCATTGGGCACTCCCTATGTATCAGGTCTGGTTCTAGGTGATGGGGATACAGTGATGAACACACTGAAGACCCTAGTTATGGGATTTATATTTTAACGAAAGAGACAGACAATAAATAAACAAGTAATGTAAAGTCATTAATGGAGAGTGCTATGAAGCACTTTAGTAACTAATTATTTACCATCACAAATATTTTATTTGCAATGGACATCAAATTCTTTACTACAAGCCTTTAAAAAATAAAAGATACATTTATTAAGGTTAGGAATATTATCATATTTAAGGAAAATAGTAGGTGCTAGTTGCACTATAAAACTCGATCCACTATCTAACATTTATTCAGAAGGCAATAAATATATATGTAAAACCATATGATGAATTTATCTGTTTTCCCAAATGTATGTGAGGCAATAAACACTCTATAAATAGAGTAATAATTAACGCATTGCAGAAATTTAAATTCAAAACACTTACAGAAGTGCTTTCACAGCTCCAAAGCTGTTCCTGTGGATGAAACACCTAAGAAAAATGCTTCAGAGTGTAGCCATGTTGCTTCTTATTCCTTAGGTTTACTGTGCTATAGATAGATTCAGAAGAAGTTTACAAATAGCAAAGCTGCAGTGCCAGGCTGATTTCTCCAGGAAACAAGATTCATTTTAATCAAGTATTACTTTAAGACAGGGAGTGTCTGGATGACAAGAAATTATATCATTAAAGTATCTGCTAGAAAATCATAGGTTAGTAAGTATTCCTATATCCAGATGAAGTACGGTTTCTTAAACCACAAAGAAACAAAAAGAATGGGCCACTGTGCATTCTAAGGAACCTCTTAAATCACTGCCAAATTGATTTTTTTTCTTCTCTAAATATCTTTCAAGGTGTAACTTCAGACATCTCTGAAGCAAACAAGACTATCATGCAATTGACAAGATGTTGCACATGAATTACAAAACAGAAAAAGGAGAGAGGAAAATGTCTTAGTTTTTTTCAAAAAAAGAAATGGAAAAGGTTAGGCTATACCATGTCTAATTCTGTCTAAACCTGTGTATATCCTTAAATCCCAGCTCCAATTCTGTGTCTTCCAAAAGCAAGGGGAACCTAGTATTCTTTCTCTTTTTTTGTGCACACATTTTTTTTTTCCTTTTTTAAGTGACAGAACAGAGAGTTAAAATAAGCCAACTTAGGTACTATTATGCTTAAGGAGAAAAAGAAAATCTTATCAAGAAATTAGAGGAAGAGCCACCAGAGAAAAGATGGCACCCAAATTGGTACCCAAATTACGAAATTGAGTAAATGATGCAAAATTCAGATTGAAAGTCAACTGCAAATAAAGAAATCCACTATTCCAGGGTTCAGTTTATGTCCTCTACAAAGGACCAGTGGTAAATATTTTAGACTTTGTGGGCCATATGGTCTCTGGTGCAACTAATCAACTCTCATTATTGTGCAATAGCAGATAAGCAGGTAATACCTAAATGAATGGCCACAACTGTGTTTCAATAAAACTTTATTTATAGGCACTAAATTTGAACTTCATATCATTTGATGTGCAATAAAATATATTTTTTTAAACATCTAAAAATGTAAAACCATTCGTAGCTAACAAGCCATGCATCTGTGGGCCAGATTTGGCCTTCAGATCACAGTTTGCCAACCCCTATAGTGTCCTACAAACTTAACCATAAAGGGCTGTATAAACATTTCTTCTTATTTTATGGTGCCCTGAATGTTGTATTTATTAATGAATCACATGCATAATACATTAATAGATTTTTTAAAAAATAAATGAATGTGTGACTAGGAAAAGAAAGTTATATTTCTTATTTTGGTCAAGTCCCAGTGTTACATACAGCCAAATCTTTCATCACCTCTTGGATTTCATAGTACAAGATCCAAAATGAAAGAGAAATGCATAACTAGTGAATTAGCTCCTTGAGAGCCAAAACTGAAAATCTGGGTCCCAGAGGTGAAATCATCAAGACACTGCAAAAATATACGAGAGAGAGAGAAAGAAATAGTCATTGTAAAAACATTTTGATTATATTAGATATTTAACCACATCCTCAAAACACAGAAAGAATTTTCAAGTCCTCACTAATAGT
>NW_012147745.1:630159-632838 GCF_000956105.1 Propithecus coquereli | reverse complement strand
ATAAGAATCAAACTTTTGAATTTACTAACTTTATTGTTTTTCTTTATATTTTCTTTTATCTTTATCATTATATATAATTACAGACATACCTTTTTTGTGCTATGCTTTATTGTGCTTTGCAGAGATTACATTTTTTACAGATTGAAGCTTTGTAGCAATCCTATGTCAAGCAAGTCTATAGGCACCATTTTTCCAAAAGCATGTGCTCACTTTATGTCTCTGTGTCAAATTCTTGTAATTCTCATTAAATTTTAACAGTTATTATTATATTTGTTATGGTGATTTGTGATCAGTGATCTTTGCTATTACCATTGTAATTGTTTTGGGGAATTCGTGCCCCTATAAGACAGTGAACTTAATCTATAAATGTGCATGTTCCGTCCAACTGTTCCACTGATTGGCCCTTCCCCCACCTCTGTCCCTCTCCTTGGGCCTATTTCCTGAGGGACAACTATATTAAAATTAGGCCAATTAAAACCCTACAATGGCCTCTAAGCATTTGAGTGAATGGAAGAGTTTCACATCTCTCACTTTAAATCAAAAGTTAGAAATGATTACGATTAGTGAGGAAGGCATGTCAAAAGCCAAAATAGTCCGAAAGCTAGTCCTCTTGCACCAATTAGCAAAGTTGTGAACACAGAGGAAAACATCTTGGATGAAATTAAAAGTGCTACTCCAGCGAACATACGAATGATAAGAAAGCAAAACAGCCTTATTGTTGATATGGAGCAAGTTTTAGTGGTCTGGATAGAAGATCAAAGCAGCCATAACATTCCATTAAGTAAAAGCCTAATTCAGAACAAAGCCCTAATTCTCTTTGATTCTATAAGGCTGAAATACATGTGGAAGCTCCAGAAGAAAAGTTTGAAGCTAGCAGAGTTTGGTTCATGAGGCCTAAGGAAAGAAGGCATCTCCATAACATAAAATTGCATAAAATCAGCAACAAGTGCTGATGGAGAAGCAAGTTATTCAGAAGATCTAGCTAAGATCTTCAGTGAAGGTGGCTACACTAAACAACATATTTTTGGTGTAGACAAAACCTTATATTAGAAGAAGATGCCATTTAGAATTTTCATAGCTGGAGGGGAGAAGTCAATGCCTGGCTTCAAAGATTCAAAGGACAGGCTGATACTCTTGTTAGGGGCTAATGCAGCTGGTGACTTCAAGTTAAAGTCAATACTCACCATTCTAAAAAATTCTAGGACCCTTAAGAATTATGGTAAATATACTCTGCCAATGCTCTGTAAATGAAACACTGAAGCCTGGATGACAGTACATCTGTTTACAGCATGGTTTACTGAGTATTTTAGACCCACTGTTGAGACTTAGTGCTCAGAAACAAAAAATTCTTTTCAAAATATTTCTGCTCATTGACAATACATCTGGCAGCCCCAGAGCTCTGATGGAAATGTACAAGGAGATTAATGTTGTCTTCATGTTTGCTAACACAACATCCATTCTGCAGCCTGCAGATCAAGGAGTAATTTAGATTTTCAAGTCTGATTATTTAAAAAATACATTTTTTAAGGCTATAATTGCCATCAATAGTGATTCTTCTGATAGATCTGGGCAAAGTAAACTGAAACCTTTTGGTGAAGAGTTACCATTCTAGATGTCACTAAGAACATTCATGATTCATGGGAGGTCAAAATATAAACATTAACAGGAGTTTAGAATAAGTTGAGTTCAACTTTCATGGATGGCTTTGAGGGTTTCAAGACCTCAGTGGAGGAAGTCCCAACAGATGTGGTAGAAACAGCAAGAGAACCGTGGTTAGAAGTGGAACCTGGGGACATTACTGATTGGCTACAATCTCGTGATCAAAATTGAATAGATGAGGAGTGGATTTCTATGGATAAGCAAAGAAAGTAGTTTCTTGAGATGAAATCTATTCCTGATGAAGATGTTGTGAACATCATTGAAATGACAACAAAGGATTTAGAATATTTTATGAATTTAGTTGATAAAGCAGTAGCAGGGTTTGAGGGTATTGACTCCAATTTTGAAAGAAGTTCTACTGTGGGTAAAATGCTATCAAAAAGCATTGCATGCTATAGAGGAATCTTTTATGACAGAAAGAGTCCATTGATATGGCAAACTTCATTGTTGTTTTAAGAAATTGCCACAGCCACCCTATCCTTCAGTAACTATGACCCTCCTTAGTTAATAGCCATCAACATCAAGACAAAACCCTTCACCAGCAAAAAGATTATGACTAGCTGAAGGCTCTGATGATTATTAACATTTTTTAGCAACAGTGTATGCACATTTTTAGACATAATACTATTGCACACTTAATAAACAACAATAATATTGTGTAAACATATCTTTTATATGCACTGAGAAACCAAAAACTCATGTGACTTAGTTTATTGTGATATGCGCTTTATTGAGGTGGTCTGGAGCTAAACCTTCAATATCTCTGAGGTATGCCTGTGTTTATATTTTATCTTTTTTACATTTATTAATTATATATCTTTATCATTATTACTTATTATTTCTCTATTGTTGGATTTAATTTACTCTCCTTTTTAAGGTGGAAGCTAAGATAATGAGTTTGAGGTCTTTCACCTTTTCCAGTATGAATGTTCAATGCTGTAAACTTCTTTCAAAGCACTGCATAAACAATATCATCTAAATTTTGATAAGCTGTGTTTTCATTTTCATTTCATTCAAAAT
>NW_012147745.1:628392-629932 GCF_000956105.1 Propithecus coquereli | reverse complement strand
GTATACCTGATAATGACCAAAAAACATATTTGGCTGTGATTGTGAAGGGTCAGAGTATACTTGCTGAAGAGTCACTAAAGAGAGTTAATTCTAAAATAAATGCAGAGTCTTCATGGTATTATTGTAAAAACAGCCAGATGAAAAGCGAAAATCAAGCCAATCGCCAAAGCATTCCTTCATTGTTTCCCAGTCATAATGTTATTTATCCAGTGCGTCAGCACACACTGATCGTTCACAGCATACACGTCAAGGAAAGAAGCATTTTCTCAAGTAAACAAAAATTTTAATGATCATGTAGAAGATTATTATATGCTTTAGAGGAAAAAATACATACATTTTACTGTATCAAATGAACAACTATGCTATTAACCAAAGAACAATGTTTAGAGGGAAGATAGAAAAAAACTATCCCCTGGATCATGAGTTTTCCTTTCTTCAACAGCTTAATTTAATTTCAGTGAGAAATGGTGATGTTGGCCTCCCTCCAAGACATTTTTTATTTACTCCTCCCTGATCTCTAAGAATCCTACGGCCCCAGACAGAAGAGTTAGCAGGAGGCATTGATATGTTGGTGAGAAAGGAGACTATTTTAATTTTAATTTCTCACCTTTAACACCTCCCCCTTCAAAAAGCAATTGTGTAATAAGTATAGATGAAATGCTGTGTCATGGTGCTATGGTTGGCATCATGATTGAGCAAAGGAAAGGTTAAAACATGCTCTTTGTTGTGAGAAGCTTGTCCTGTGGGGCCAAGCTTCTGAGGCACTGGGCCACCACTGGTGTGCCATGACAAGGTTACCAGGAGGCTGTGAAACACTGAGCCTCCAGGCACCGGGGCCGTCATTTGGGCCTTGGAGAAGATGAGACCTCCAGCCAATAGCTTCAGCCATAAGCAATCTTATTTTGAGTTCCTTGGAGATTGCTCTATCCCTGGTGGCACTTCCTGGGGTCCTCATGACCTGCTGAATGGCATTGAGGAAGTTCTTTAACAGAGATCTATTTCTGAAGGCACCAAGAGTTTGTGTGACACTGCTGGAAGAATTTTTCATAGATGCTCCTTATTAGGTTAGGGCAGTTTCAATCTTGTTCTAATTTCTTGAGAGTTTATTTATTTTTTATCATGAATGAACATTAAATTTTGTCAAGTGCTTTTCCTGCATCTATTTAGATGATCATATAGGCTTTCTTACTTATTCTGTTAATATGGGGAATTATATGCATTAAGTTTCAAAGATTGACTTTGCATTTCCTGGACAAAAAACCCTTTTGGTTATGATATATTATTCTTTTTGCATATTGTTGGACTCTATTTGCTAAAACTTATCTTAGAATTGTTGCTTCTATATTCATGAGGGATATTGGTCTATAGCTTTTATTTCTTGTAATATCATCCTCTGGTTTTGGTGTTGATAGAGAAATACAGTCCTTAAAAAAATAAGTTGGGAAATATGTACTCCTTTTCAATTTTCTGGAAGAGTTAGAGTACAATTGATGTTATTTCTCTTTTTAATGTTTGGTAGAATTATGCAGTGAAATTTTCT
>NW_012147745.1:625728-628342 GCF_000956105.1 Propithecus coquereli | reverse complement strand
ATAAGCCAACTTAGGTACTATTATGCTTAAGGAGAAAAAGAAAATCTTATCAAGAAATTAGAGGAAGAGCCACCAGAGAAAAGATGGCACCCAAATTGGTACCCAAATTACGAAATTGAGTAAATGATGCAAAATTCAGATTGAAAGTCAACTGCAAATAAAGAAATCCACTATTCCAGGGTTCAGTTTATGTCCTCTACAAAGGACCAGTGGTAAATATTTTAGACTTTGTGGGCCATATGGTCTCTGGTGCAACTAATCAACTCTCATTATTGTGCAATAGCAGATAAGCAGGTAATACCTAAATGAATGGCCACAACTGTGTTTCAATAAAACTTTATTTATAGGCACTAAATTTGAACTTCATATCATTTGATGTGCAATAAAATATATTTTTTTAAACATCTAAAAATGTAAAACCATTCGTAGCTAACAAGCCATGCATCTGTGGGCCAGATTTGGCCTTCAGATCACAGTTTGCCAACCCCTATAGTGTCCTACAAACTTAACCATAAAGGGCTGTATAAACATTTCTTCTTATTTTATGGTGCCCTGAATGTTGTATTTATTAATGAATCACATGCATAATACATTAATAGATTTTTTAAAAAATAAATGAATGTGTGACTAGGAAAAGAAAGTTATATTTCTTATTTTGGTCAAGTCCCAGTGTTACATACAGCCAAATCTTTCATCACCTCTTGGATTTCATAGTACAAGATCCAAAATGAAAGAGAAATGCATAACTAGTGAATTAGCTCCTTGAGAGCCAAAACTGAAAATCTGGGTCCCAGAGGTGAAATCATCAAGACACTGCAAAAATATACGAGAGAGAGAGAAAGAAATAGTCATTGTAAAAACATTTTGATTATATTAGATATTTAACCACATCCTCAAAACACAGAAAGAATTTTCAAGTCCTCACTAATAGTCAATTTCTACATGCTCACATGTTTATTCATTTTGAATTTCCTGGTATTCTATCTCTAAACAATGGTTTCTTCTGGAAACGGTAGTGGCAGAGAAGGAGACCTTTGTTTCCAGGGGTGAATCCTGTGCGACCATGCATAATGTAGGGACGTGAGTCCTGGGGCTTCATGCTGCTTTCCATGCTCTGAATCCACCCAGTGGTGGGGGATCAAATGGTGAAGTTCCTTGTTAGAAATCGTGGCTGCCCTTCTATCTAGGAAGATATTAGCTAAGATCAGTACAGTGAATGTGTACATAAGGAGAAAGCATTTCTTTTCTAAAGCAGGCTTCATTATGCTGCAGAGTAAGCAACAGCAAAACTTGCAAAGCAGAAACCTTATTGTCAAGAAATACTAGATGTCTTGCTGCCTCAGAACTGCCTGAAAGCTAATCAGTCGTTTCCTTTGTGTAATCTTTATGTGTGGTAGGCACAACTACACTTGAATTCAGTGGTTTTCAAAACTTTTGCATCTTTTCAAAGCAGCAGTTAGATTACTCTAAGGATCTAATAGAAAATCTCAAGATATGAATTAGCCAAAAGTGGGGTAGCTCAGGTTGATTCTGAATGAATCCATTGCTTGTAGTTCTCTCATCTAATTCAGTGACTCCTGAGCCTCCTTGAAATAGAATTTGGTGAAATGGTAATTAAAAATCCTCTCAATAAAATTCTTGCTTAAGTCAGTATAAAGTTATAACAAACTTTAAATAAATCCTGTTCAAGTCCCGTCACTCTTTCCAATAACAATCCTTCAGTGTTTTCCATTGTTGATTACTGTGTTATTTATTTTCTTTTTTGATTGCTTTTGAAAACTTTCAGTTATAGAAACGAAATTTGCCTTAATTTCCAACACTCATTTTGGAAATAATTCATATAGTGTATTATTCTTGCATGACACATAAATATTCCTACAGAAGACAGAAGCTTAAGGATGGATAGTGGGGAAGAGACAGAGAGAGGGAAGAGGAGAGAGGGAGAGAGAGAAAGGTCTTGTTAACAGGAAGCATCTTAGTGATTCAGCTGGAAAGACTTCTAGAGAAGGCAGTGAAACCAGGGATGGAGAAGCAACCTCCAACTGGGAACAGTCATGGGAAATTGAAAGATAGGAGGACATGCATAATTTAGCCTAGCTGACAAATTAGCATTCATTTCAGTCTATGAATACACTGCTTTAGCCTGACCACAATTAAAGTGTCAGTTTAACTTTTAATTCAAGGGGCATTACAAAGATCAGAAGGGAAAAATAACAGTTTCTAAAGTCTTTTATTCAGAACACTGAAAACATCTTGAATTAAATTGAAAGAACAGCTCATTTACTTTCAACTTCTTTTGCCACTTGTTTCCATAGACCAAGAGAAATGCAACATGGAGACTGCTTGGGACATTTTTGGGGACTCTAAGAATTATTGATACCTCTGATGATGATCATTTCTTGGAATAAATTTTTTAAATTATTTAGGGCTCCAATTGTAATTTAGCCTGATCAGTGTCAAATATCACTGAACTTGGTTATTAAAAAAAAAAAAAGTTTTGGATTTAAGAAATGCTGCCTGAAATATAATAATTTAGTAACTCAATATAAACAACCTTTTTAAAATTAGAAAACTGGTTCATTGGAGGCTTAAAAATGCAAAAGAGGGCACATCT
>NW_012147745.1:618350-619680 GCF_000956105.1 Propithecus coquereli | reverse complement strand
GTACTATTGATCACATTTAAAATATAAAGGAATTTAAGTACAAAGTATTCACTTGATTTATCTAAAGATACATAAAAAGCAATTGGTGGAACTCAGAAGAGAGCCCAGTTTCCCAGATTCCCAGCCTCTTCTACTGGTATTTTTCCCAAAGATCAAACTTTCTTTCAATTGTAATTGTCATTTAAGATGATTACTTAGGCTTTACATACTTTTTTCTTAAATTTATCTTTTATTAAATACCACTGGAGGAGATATCCTATTCTTGAATAAGAAGTAATTAATACTTTGCTCTTGACCTCTCACTCCACTCCATAAGAGAAATTCCTGATTTTAGGCCGTAAAAAAATGATTATTTATTAATAACACATTATGAAAGTTCAGTCTTGTCTTCATGTTTCCAATACATTGTCTTTAGATACTTGTGAAAATACTCATCAGGTGCTACTTCTACTAAACACAGGATAAAACACAGCATCTGTATGTATACCAGAGTTTTAAGAGTCGGGCAGTCTCTTACCAACCATTTCCATTAGCTGCAAATAGCAAGAAGCTGCTTAATGGCAACTCCACATATTGTGGCTTATGCCTTTCATACAAGAGGTCCAGGGATAGACAGTGCAATTTTTCTGCTGCATCATTTTAAAAATGGCTGCTTCCAGACATTATTTGTTCACTCTACACAAGAAGAGAAAAGTAGGGAAAGCAGGCATCAGCAGACACTGGCAAAACTGTGTCACTTGGATACTCCTAGCTGCAAAGAGACTGGGAATTTGATGCTTGGCTATTATTTAAGAGGCAGGCAAAGGAGAAGGGGCATGAGAGGGATATTAAATGAGCAAACCCACTGTTTCTGCTTCACAATCTGTCTTCCACCTCTGCCCTATTAGATCTTGCTTAGTCAAATTGAATAGCCAGCCACTGATTCAGATAGGAAATTAGAAAGCAATGTTTTAGGGAGTATAACCGAGGAAATTTTCCCAAATTAGTTCTTCTTCTTAAGTATGGCCTACACAAGTTCCCTCTGGCTCCCAGAGTCATAAATTGAATTTTTACAAAAAATAGGCACCCACAGAAGTTGAAATAATTAATAAAAGAGCTATGCAAGTTATATCAAAAAGCCAAGAGAAGCTCTTCTAATAGTAGCCAAGATATCTTAGGTTTGAAATATGTTAAATTGCTGCTTCTGCTGCATTTTTTGTACTCTCAACGCTCCTGTTGTGTGTGTATTTAACAATAGGGAGGCCTGTAAATAGCAAGGTACCAATCTATCCTCATGAGGATATTTGTATTCACATTTTTAAAATGACTTACTCCTTTTTTTTTTTTTTTT
>NW_012147745.1:615845-618300 GCF_000956105.1 Propithecus coquereli | reverse complement strand
TTCACCATCCTTGATACAGCACAATTGAAAATATTCCTTGTGTCTGCATATTTCAGATACACACATGTGACTTCATATATGCATATTTTTATATGCTGGAGAAAAGCACTGCTCAGCTCCATGAAGACCTAAGCACTTCTTACAGGAATAGAGATTTCAGAAGACTAAGAACAGCGTGATGTTTAAAAGGTCAATCATGTCTACAGAACTAGGAAAAACCTCATTTTGAAAGGACAGAGCTAAACATTTCTGTGTAAACTTTGGGAGGCTATTTCAAGGAGGGCTTCTGTTTGTGTACAGTAGACTCTAACTCTAGTTAGCACATGAAAACTAAGTGTACTTATTGGAAGACTTTCCAAGGCTTGTAGAAGCACACTGAACTATAGGTTTGAAAACAGGCATACACTAAGGCAGCTTCATATCAAGACACAGGAAACACAGCATCTATCCTCAGCAGGAGAAGTACAGATAGGATGAGTTCACCACTGTTGTGGGACTACTATAAACAAATTACAACTTTCCCTTTGTCTTTGCCTCATTTTCTCCAGGTACAAGTCTTTGGAGGGAACATGTGATTAGCTGAGACTTGATTACATGTCCTGTGCTCTGGTTGCCTCTGTAACAGAAATGGGGAAATTTTTCCTGCCAAGACCAGACATAATGGAGACTCCTCTCAAAGCAGAAGGGAGATAAGATGCTAAACAGATTAAAAGAAAAAGTCTACTACAGATGCTGGCAAAGGCTCTCTGGTTTTCCTCTCCAGCCAATGGTGATCTGACTCCAAATCCTATCTCTCTAGAATTATGACTCCTATGGGTTTAATAAATAACCTCCTACAGTTTAATCCAGGGGCATCTTCTGTTGCTTTAGACACTCTTGGTAATCATAGCCTACTCTTTCTTTGTGAAAAAGCCATCCGAATCTCTCAAGACATTATTTTTCTCCTGATTCTAGTTTCTCATCTCTGGTTGTTCTCTTTCAGACTTTCATTTATTTCTCTGATTACTTTCTAATGACTGGTTTTTCTCTAGGGAGAAATCATCGTTGTTTCTTTCTTCTTCTGCCTTCCATACACTTTGAGTAACATCATTCACTCTTTAGATCTCACATTTTATATATCTGTGAGTAAATCCCAAATCGACATACCTCCTGCTTGGTCTCTTTCCTCCTAAGATTGAGATCAGAATTTAATGTTTACACCAAGAACTAGATGTGCCCATAACCAAACTAAATACATTCTCACAAAACTGTTTTTTCCCACTAACTTTTAATTTTTATATATATACACATATACATATGGGTTTATGTATTATTATTATTATTAATAATCAGTTATAAAATTGTCTTCCCTTACTTGTTCACCAACAAACTCAAGAAATTCCCCCCAATTCACTGGATGCATTGTCATCTAGACCATAGTCTACTATCAATGCTAGCTGACATCAGTACCCACATGACCAACCACTCCAGAATCATGGTCTACCACATTCCACTCACATAGCCGTATCTTTGACCATGTCACCAGTATAAAAATGTATTTTCCAAAATCATTCATTCAAATCTCCCATTCTTTGACTGTCCACTCCATCCAACTTTTTGTTCAACTGTTCTTACTTTGTTTTCTGACCACATGAGGAGTTCCTATCCAGTAATTCCTAAACTGTTGACCAACAACCCTCGCCTCTCTTCACTTCCATATTATATCAGGCTTGGATTTTAAGCTCCGTTATTTCACAAACCCTCTTGCTTTTATTCTAAATTCCCTTGACCATCTTTCTTTTTGGCACATGGCTCAGAAAAATCAGTCTTAGAGCAACCTAACAACCGTCTTTTTCTGTAGTAGGCAAAATCACAGGAACCAGTCAAAATGATTCCACTAAAATTTATGAACAATAAAATCAAACAAATCTTCAACAAAGCACCCAGTTTTGCACATTATTTCAAAGCAGTTCAACTTGACTCTTTCATCCAGCCTTACTTTCTGTAATCTGTAGTCTTTTAGATTTTCATATTAAAAAATGAGTTCTTATCATCTGGTTTATATTCTTAGCCTTAAGTTTCATCGATGTTCTAATGATCAGTGATCAAATGGGCAGATATATATGTAAGACAGTTTATAAGCTAAAAATCTCTTCACATATATTGATAATGCTATTATTATCATTATTACCTTTACTGGTTTGTAGATTGAATGAATGGTAGGGCCATTTACTGGGGCAGAGAACACTAAGACTGAGTTTGGGAGTAGAGATGGGAAATCATAAACCTTGAATAAATTCTACGAGTATATTACAGTTCTATTCCTAATATTTAGTGATCTTTTATCTCTGAAATTCATTCAGCTAATTAACAAAATACCAAAGATTATTTTGACAGCTGCCTAGATGCATCAGCAATAGTTGCAACATAATCCCTGATTCAATTCTCCAAGTGTTTTTATCACTCAAAGCAAAAA
>NW_012147745.1:612387-614045 GCF_000956105.1 Propithecus coquereli | reverse complement strand
AAAAACAGGATCTTTATAAATATACCAGAAGGAGGCTATGAATGTCAAAGAACATTTGTCACTGTGCATGCAAGAAGTTATTAGCAATGCATGATTTCATTCCCAGAGAATTCTTTGGGATACAGTGAAAAGTTCTGAGTGTGTGAAAAGGGAAGGCCACTTGCAAATGAGATTGCTTATCCTCCCGGAGCCAGCATCTGCCAGAGATAATGATGATGATGATAATAGTGAAAACTGTCATTAATTATCAATTCTTATTATTGACAATATTTGTCTACTATTATTATTACTATCACAGTTAACATAATTTCTGGGGCTTCCTAAGTGTCAGGTACTTTGCTAAGAACATTAGATCCTTTGTTCTTCCAAAAAAAACCCACATTACAGATGGAGAAATTAAGATTTGTATGATCACATAATGAGCTTAAGATTTTCTACTAATAAGTTGTGGCACTGAATTTAAACCAATATTTTTTTTGTATTGCTACAGCCTAGGAAAGTATTATCAGTGAATGAATGAATGAATAACCGAATGTCTTATTATCAGAATCAGTACACATAATTATAGGAGGGCTTTCTTTGGGTGTTCTAGCAAATCATAATACAATTTTTCCCAATGTAAATTATTCACATACTGAATCATAGGAATATAAACCTTTATAGAATATTTCTCATCTTTGGAAACAGATATTTTTTAAAAAATCTCAGAAACACTCCTTATAGTATTAATGTTTATGACCAATATGATCCTGTATTAGCTGTTTTAGAAAATAACAAAATATTTATACTACCGTAAAAAATCAAGCAAGATACAAAACTATTATACAGAATAAGCCCAAACATGTAAAACATGTGAATATGTGTTCAGAAAAATAGAAGTTAGAAGGGACTTGCCCAAGACCAGGAAAGCCAGTTGGAGATGTGGCAGAAGGACGTCTCAGACTAGGAACATCAGCAAAGGCAGAGAATGAGCAGATATTGAGTGTACTGGAGGAAAGGAAAACACTCTATTTTGTGTGCCCAGGGGCCTGCAAGCCTGTAAGTAAAAATAAGGTTTGAAATGCTGCTTGTAGTCAGATGATGGAGTTATGTAAATGCCAAAGAACACCAAATTTTCCTGTAAGAAATTTTGGAGGAGGTTGGAGAGAAGATGGTAATAGCACTTTTGGTTAAATTAAATTTCAGGACATTCAAGAGGAGACATCAAATGTCAATTGTAAAGCTGTATTTTAAACTCAATTGAGAGATTTGGGCTGAATAAAGAAATGTGTGTGTTATCTGTGTATAAGTGGATCTGACCCTCAGGGAGGCAGTTTGGAGTAAGAAGAGTGGAAACCCAGAACTTTTGGTGCCACAACAGCTAATGGTCAAGTGGAGAGAGGTTGGAAGGAAACCAGTCATGAAGCTGTTTAATAATCCAGGCAGGTACCAATGAAGATCTGATCTGGCAAGAGGACAGTAGAACTGGAAAGAGAGGGAAGAATAAAAAGACACTTCTGTGATTATTTATTTTTTAAAATACAGAGGAAACCGACTGGCATATGAGTGACTGGTTTGTGTCTATGCCAGTAATTCCCAAAGTCTGCTGCCCATCACCATCACCTGGGGATGCTTTTATTAATGCAAATTCCTAGCCTTCACTTTTCCCCAATCTTGTC
>NW_012147745.1:608585-611407 GCF_000956105.1 Propithecus coquereli | reverse complement strand
AGCAAGAAAAAATATAATAGTGGCTTTAGCAAGCCAAACATTAATTTCCCTTTTATATAAAATAATCCCTAAGGAAAAGAGTCTAGAGCTGGTAAACTGCCTTCATAGTATAATCAAGAACCTAGTTTCCTCTCTTTCTGCTGCATCATCCCCAGAACATACCTTCCATTGTTAAGGTCAACTTCTGGACCAAGATTATATCTAGAGCCCTAATTATTCTATGTTCCACTAAGGAAAAGAAAAGGAGGGAGAGGATAGCATAGCATCTCTTTTCATAAACATCTGGGAAGTCCCAAGAAATACTTCCACTTATATTTTATTAGCCATAATTTTGTTACATGACCATACCTAACTACAAGTTAGGCTAGAAAATATAGTCTTTCAGCTAGGCACATGGCCACCCCAAGTCATTTCAGAATTATATCGCTGAGCAAAAAGGAGTAAATGGTAGTTGGAGTACACAAATTTATCATACCCTCCCATTAAGAGCATTCTAGTTATTTTGCATAAATCACCTTCCTAACTCTTATAGAAAGTTCCAATCTATTACTAGTCATGAAAAGTTTACAGAAACTGGGACACCATTTCCAGCCATATCCTTTGAGGTGTCCTGGAGGAAAGAGCTCGAACTCAGCTCACTTTTTGTGTTCAGATATCTATACATTTGTTTCCCGGGTGCCAAAAGGAAAAGAGTCTAGAAAACAGATCGCAGTGGACAAAAGTAATTGAGCACTGCTGGGACTGATTTCAGGAAGTAATTATGATTAGATGAGGTCATAAGAATGGAGCCCTCATGAATGAGATTAGATCTCTTGTGTGTGTGCAAAGAGAGCTTGCTTCTGGCTGTGGTCCACCATTGAGGACACAAGAAGAAGACAGTTGTCTATGAATCAGGAAGCAGGCCCTCACCAGATACCAAATCTGTCAACTCCTCAATCTTGGACTTCCCAACCTCCAGAACTGTAAGAAATAAATTTCTGTTGTTTATAAGCCATCCCGTCTATGATATTTTTGTCATAGCAGGCCAAACAGACTAAGACACCAATACTTCCTTTACCTTCCAAGTAAATTACTTTTATTCAAATCTTTTATTCAGGGCCTGCTTCTAGGAAACTCACACTAAGACACCTTGTTTTGAAGTGCTGAGATAGTGCTTTGGGACCAGAGTGTGAAGAGAGCACTGGACATCTCAGTGCAGAGGCCAGTAGCAGTTTTCATGTGAAAGAACTACTGTAATCAACAGTGGGGAAGCCCAGATAATAGATCCCACGGAGGACAGAGCTGCAGGCAGATACTTCAAATATACATTTAAATCCCACCCCTGCCTCTTCCACCCACAAGCACATGCACACACATGTGCACACATGAAGACACACCACAATTCCAATGACTTCTAGAAGGAATAATTGGGGAATGAAAGAGCAAGGAAAGACTGGATTTTTGTTAACCCAGTAAATGTTGGGTTTTTGTGGTATCTCAACAATTGTGATACACTTTTTTTCTCATAGTTAAGGCCTGAAAAATTCATATATATGCACATGGTCAAAGATTGACATAACGATATGCCCAAATCAACAGTTTCGTTATGATAATTTCTTTCTTTATTCAAAATTTTCTTGACCATAAAATGACAATAAAATCCAACCTAAAGATAACTAACTACTCTCACAATTCTGTACATAGTATGAGGAAATACAGTGTCTGCTGTTTGCATTTAAGAAACAACAGTAACTTCACAGAATCTGAAGGGCAGTTTATGTCTGAGTTGAGCAGACATAACCATTCTGTGTATTGAGTGAATGCCTTCCTCCCTTACTTAGGCACCTGCACATCCTCCAGTGTGAAATGAGCTCAGCTCCAGCAGTTACCAACACCCAAGTCAGAGCTCTCAGACCTGAGGGAGGAGGGTTTGTGTTTCTTAGATAGTGACCGCCTACAGGGCTGGCTTCATGGACATAAAATCTGGGACCTGCAAATTATGTAACTAGTCCTGAACTCCCATGGAAGACTATGAAAGCTCCAGGTTATGATGCTTTACACCATATACAATACACAGTTGGGTATTGGAAGGAAGAAGGCTAAGAAAGAGCTCAGCTGAAGTTAGCAGGAAGGAAGTTAGAGCAAAGCAAGAAATGCAGCTCTACAACGATGTGGACACCCTGACACTTTCCATACAGGACCTGCCACATTTCTCTGCCTCTGTGCAAAAGTCTCTCTGTAACTGGACAGCATGCAGGGTGCCATCATTTAAGAGGTGATAGGTGGTAAACTATTAGCAGAATCCACAAGAAACCAAGGTATATGCCCATTATATAGATTCCTAGGAGCACCTGAATGAAGTAAAATACAAATGAGTTTCAGTTATAATTACCCATTTTTCAGGAATTATGTTCTCTTCCAGTCTGACCTACTCTTTCTGGTGAAAGGAATATTATGTTGGTTTCGTACCAGATGCTTTATTAATCATACATTTGTTTCAGTCTCCCTATGTTGGACAGAACTAAAAAGTCTTAAGGGGATGGATTAGGGATCCATTCATTTATTCATTCATTCATTCATTCATTCGTATGTCAACAAAACCTTATTGAATGCTCTACTAGGTGTTCAGCCATCTTTCTAGAATGAAAATTTGACCTTTGTAAGGATTTTGGTAAAGTGAATCAGAATATCATTCCGAACTAGACAAAATTTTAAAAATAATATCTGCCACAAGGTTTTAAAATGATTTATTAGCTTACTAGTTACCAGGCAAATAAACATTGCAGAGGCTCTTGGCATTTACTATTAAACAACATGGACTAACCAGGGATGATCATGCAAGC
>NW_012147745.1:606620-607562 GCF_000956105.1 Propithecus coquereli | reverse complement strand
GAATGTGGTCTTTCCCTCTCAAAACATCTTATTGTACTGTACTCACCCTTCTTGTGATGATGCGAGATGATAAAATGCCTACGTGGTGAGATGAAGTGAGGTGAATGATGTAGACACTATGAAATAGCATTAGGCTACCACTGACCTTCTGATGATACAGCAGAAGGAGGATCATCTGCTTCGGGTGATCCTGGATCATCCAGGCATGATGATGTCATGGTTGGATATTAGGAGCAGGCGATGTTGACGGCTAATGGGCAGGATGTGTCTACAGCATGGATACACAGGACAAAAGGATCATTCACGTCCTGGGCAGGAGAGAGTGAAATGGTGCAAGACATATATCAATCACCATGATACTCAGAACCACATGCAATTTAAAACTTACAAACTGTTTATTTCTGGAATTTTCCACTTAATATTTTTGGACTGAGGTTGACAGAGGGTAACTGAAACCATGAAAAGCAAAACTGTGGATAAGGGAGAACTACTTATTATATCCGTGTAATTAGGTTGTGTTACATTTTAAAAAGAAAATTAGAAGTATTTTCAGAGTCCAGACTGATGTATATATGTGTGCATTTCATCACAATGCTATTTCTGAGATATTTGTAATAAAAGACACAGTGGTCTCCTAGTGCAGGAATGGAAACAACCATGTCTCATGAGTCTCTCTTAATCTATTTTCTGCCATTGGTGTTACGTTTTTTTAAAAGGTGCCCTTTCTGTAAGAAGAGATTCAAATTCATCCATCTGGGATGTGGTATAATGCGTGACCAGGGGCTGAATTAATATTAAGCTAGTTTGAATACTCAAGATTAACAGTTGTCTCAGAAATGTTTATTGAATTGTAGCTTGGAAACTAATCCTCCCAGAACCAGAGATCCTCGTGTAAAACATCTCTTCCCACTGGTTGTTTCCAAATCATCACAGGGGAAAAAG
>NW_012147745.1:588021-606083 GCF_000956105.1 Propithecus coquereli | reverse complement strand
TGCCAGGAGATCTGAATAAAATGTAAATAAGTATCACCAATGCAAGTGAAGCATGGGATAATTAGAAATATATAAAGCAAACATACAAAGCAAATATTTGGATATCAAAAATGTCCACAATTTAATCTTTTTATTTCAATACAAATATTTGGCATGATTTAGATTAACCATTTTATACTAAGTGGGTCTGACAGTTTATACTTAGGTATTTGGCACCATAATATTAAAAAACTTTTAGGGCAAAATACTAGCTCAATTTTAGAATGAAATTATTTTTGAAATTGTAGAACTTAAAACAAAAGTCCCTTTGGAAGCAGAAAAAAGAATACTACTAAATTCTGCTTTTGGGTTATAATTCATGATAGGAAACATGTGGAAAACCTGGAACAAAAAAGTCAAAATATCCTTATTTGTTCTATTCAAATTTGATTTTTTTAAAAGTTTTATTTTCATCTGGCTACTGGCACCATGTAATCACAGCCTTGAATAAATGTCACTACAGACAAATCGCCAATAAGTTTTTATCTCTTTCTCTCTTGTGTATGTGCATTAATCAATACCTCATCATCAAATAATAAGCTAATAAGCAAATGTAAGGTTACTGCAAATTTTGTTATTTTTTTTCAAACTTTGTTATTTTTTAAGTTTATTATTATTGACCAAGCCTGAAAAATAAAATCCAGATGGTAGAACAAAACCTCATCATCAAATAATAAGCTAATAAGCAAATGTAAGGTTACTGCAAACTTTGTTATTTTTTTTCAAACTTTGTTATTTTTTAAGTTTATTATTATTGACCAAGCCTGAAAAATAAAATCCAGATGGTAGAACAAAAAAATGTTATCTTTTATAGTCTGCAATATTCAAATCAATAATTTATTATCAGGCTAACTCATATGTGCATATTAACCAGTTTCAATTAGAAGCATAATAGTTTTGCTTTCAATTTCATTGCAAAACCCATATAGATTTTCAAGAGGTAACTTCCCTACATAACTACCTATCTACAGGTAGTTATGAACATGCAAATATGTCAGTTGCTTTGCTGGGTTTTGCTTTCTTTTTTGGTCATAATTTATCTTTCTATCCTCCCACTTTCTGTATCATAAGAAGAAAAAAAAAAACACGCTTGCCATAAATTAAGCAGTTCAAAGTAAAGTTCCAGAATCAAGTTTGCAGTCTGTTTTTCAGGACCAACAATACTTGGAAGTGAGGAATGTTAGCATTGTAGGTTCTTAGGAAATTCTCTCAGATCCATGCTCACAGTTTAGAACTGAGTCAACACTCAGAGTCAGGAACGGACTTAGGCATGTGGTAGAAGAAGTAACAGAGGAAGGTGTGAGGAGCAGGTACCCACCAGGTGACTTTGCTAGAGCCTCTCACCTCGTCCTTTCAGTCCCCTTCATGGAGTAGAATCCCCACACCTTCTGCCACTTCTGGAAGTTTTTGAGTAAATATGTTAAGCTAAGAGTGTGGCTACTTCTTCGTATCTCCTGTATCCTTCCTGTTCTCCTTTGTCCTATTCTTACTGCCACCACCCTATAAAAATTGGTCTGGACTAGCTCTGAAGGAGGGAGAGGTATATTTATTAGGGTTCCTCAAAGATTAAATTAGTTATGCTGTTGACATAATCTCAAGCCCTCACTCACAATCTGGGTGAAAAAGATACATTCCATGTCAACAAGCCTAGCATCTCTAGTGAGCAAAAACGCTCAGAAAAAGTGTGGCAGGGTTTAGATCAAAGAGCTGCAAATCATTGAGTTGAGGAGTTAATGGAGCTATGTGTTTCACTATGCTGTTTGGAAAGATCCTCCTGCAGTGTTTCATGTTCACTAATTTGGGTTTACATGTGGCATGACACAAGCAAATGTAAAATCTTCATATGATTTAATAAGATTTTGGGTACTTATACCCAGGGATGCAACAACAAACCTTACATCTATGTTATTTTTTAGCTGTCTCCTCCAACACACATACAACATCCTGATCTCAGATGTGGCATTCATTAAATAAAAGTAATGTCAGTTGTCTCACCCATTTCAGCTACTCTTCACTAGTTACGTGAAGCAGAAGCACATATGCTATTGGAACAGTGGATTAAGGAACAATGTAGTGTCTGGTGTCTTCTGACTTTATGTCCTCGAGTCATTCATCTAAAAGAAACATGAATAAGCTTGGAAATCAAGACTTTTCAGCAACCTCTGTGGATTTCATTGTGCTTCATCAGGTTCAAATTTCCTATGAAAGTATAAAATGAGAGCTGCTCTAGGAGTTTTACTTAATGTTTAATATTCACTTAATTATTGTTTCTCTCTTGCGGGATACTTGCTGTCTCACAGGTCATTTTATAGTTTGTGTGATCCAAATGTATCCTTCTCTTTGGTGGTGCATTTTCCTATAGTCATCTGCTCCTCTTTAAAATGGAATTTATCTGTACTTTTGCCTAACTTCCTTGGTGAAAGACCTCTCTTGGCTTTCTGTATCCATGTCCAGATACTGAATAAATGTGTGCTGGATATATATCTTACAACACAATTTAAATCATTTTTTGTTAAGGCCAATTCTTTAAAATACTGAAGTAGTTAAAGCAATTAAACGATGTTAGTTGATACCCATGTCTCAGCATCTTGGTTTTCAGATGATAAGATAAAGCTTACCTGTTTGAGCTATTGCCTTTGCAAAACTTTAAAACCATCTGATATTCATTTTAACAGTGCATAAATCATAGCGACTTACATAAATCAAAGCAATGTTTTTAATTTAAGACTTCAAGAGCCAAGAGAGATAAGCTGATCTTAAAAGATTCAAATAAATGAGGGAAACAGATGTCAGAGACTTTATATTTCAGGTTTTTGTCCTCTGTAAGAATGTTAATTTTTCTGATTGGTCTTAAAGCCCCAAGAAAGCCAAAACTGCATGCCATACCTTGTCATATTCAGTGCCCCGATCACCTGGAATTAAAGCACAAAGAAGCAGAGTTAAGATGAGAGCCATATAGGCTGAATGAATGATGAGAAACATTACGTTTCAATGACCCATTTAAAATGCCCAAGAATATAGACCTACTTCATTTGGGTTTCCTTCAAGAAAGATTTAATCAGTTGCTTTAGAAAACAAAGTATAAACACGCTACTTTTAAATTGCTTGCATGTGTTATAATGTATCAAAGAAGCACTAGTATTTTACTTGAGATGGCAATAATAGTGTGTTGGGAAAAAAGCGCTGGAATATAAATCAAGAGATGTAGGTTCTTATATTTGCTCTTCTGCTACATTAACCATATTCCTCAGATAAGTCAGTTAACATCCCTTTTTGATTTCTTTAGCTCTTAAATTAGGATAATAACATTTCTGCCAACCAGTTAGGATGGATGTTGTGAGAATCAAAGAAGTCTTTAAAAAAGTTTAGAGAAAGTAAAATGTATGTAATAAGTATGATTTTTAATATGAAATCCATTTTGGCAAAGAGATAAATACTGGACATATAGCATTTTAGGCACACATGGGGACAGCCAGACGGTTGTGTAGTCTGGAACTCAGGGGAGAAGTCTGAATGAAATAGAGGTTCTCAGGTCCTCAATGAAGCTGCAGTCATCAGAGTTGGTGCGATGATCCAGGGAGAGCATGCAGTGCCGTGCCTAGAATATTTGTCATGTGCAGAAGACAGTTTTGTAAACTTTTTATTTTAAAATAATACATATTCTCAGGAAATTGGGAAGATAGTACAGAGAGGTCCTATATACCCATCACCCAGTTTCTACCCCAATGGTTATATTGCATAACTGTAGTGCAAATCAAAACCAGGCCATTGACATATGTACAAGAAATGTGCATAGTTCTGGATCTCTTTATCACACCTGAAGATTTGTGTAACCACCATCACTGTCAAGATATAAAACTATCCCATCCCCATGAGGATTTTCCCTGTGCTTCTGCTTGAGAGCCCTGTAGCCATACCTGCCACCACTTTTTTCAGTATGTTAATCAGCCAGTGAGCATTTACTTCTCGTGCAATGGAGGTGAGCCTAGCACAAACGCTGATGTTCTTTCTAAGAGACAAAACTAATGGTTCATTGTGAGGTCTATCGGGTGTGACCAATCATGAGTCTCTGAGTGAGGCTCCAAATTCAGTAATTTGAAGAGAGAGAACTGCAAAGCCAAAAATTCAGGTTAATATTAAAAGGAAGAGAGAAAGAAAGAAGAATTAAAACTCTCTCTCTTTTTTCTTCTTTCTCTCAATCTTTCTCTCTCATTCTTTCTCTCTCTCTCACAGACACAAACACACATACATACTCATGCAGTCACTAAAAAACCACAAGCTATAAATAATTTCTCCTTTCAACAATTCTCAGGAGAGGCTGAGCATAGGAACATTCAATTAAATCATAAACTCTCTTTTATAAGGCCTGATATCACTAACTGAATAAAAATTATTTTCCTTAATTTGTCCAACTCTTATGACTTTCAGTCATCAAGACAAAAAAAATTGGGCAAATTTATCTGAACGTCC
Organism: Propithecus coquereli; assembly: GCF_000956105.1. Classification (NCBI taxonomy): domain Eukaryota; kingdom Metazoa; phylum Chordata; class Mammalia; order Primates; family Indriidae; genus Propithecus; species Propithecus coquereli. The sequence goes on along the minus strand of NW_012147745.1, from coordinate 601,574 downwards.
TGCCTTTACACAAAGATTGTATTTTGTTTCCCTGATTCTCCTCCTGCATTCTGTATAGACTGTTCTTCAGAAACCAGCCAGAGTGATCATAAATTAGACTATAATACTCCATTTTGAAAACTCTTCAGTGGCTCCCCATTGTGCTTGAAATCAAATCCATGTGCCCAGATGTCCCTTCAGGAATGAAGGATTTATCTCACCTACTGCTGCGAATGCTATCAAGTCGGCCCTCAGCTATTAGCCTTCCTGGTTCAAGAAAATTGCTTCTCCCAAGGTCACGCTTCCCCTCAGGCACGACCCTTATCCAGTGACTGATCAACATTGCAATATGACTCAGGACAAATGTAAAGGGCCGTCCCAGCTCCAGAGCTCCCTTGGAGTTGGCTGACACCTTTTTGGACTAAAGTGCAGCTCATCTTCTCCCTTCTTCGCCCTACCTGCGTCCCCGCCTTCCAAAGTCATGCTGAGAGCACTCCCTAATAAATGTCCCACATGAATTTCTATCTCAGGATGCAAACTGCATCCTGAGAATTCAACCTTGTACCATGACCATGGTCTACATGGATCTACATAATCTGGGCTCTGTCTTTCCAGTTTACCTCATTTCACTGCCCCCTTGATCAACACTAGACACAATACTTTCTTTTGATTCCTTAACTGCAAGCCCCCTTGAAGACCTCTGCATTTTCATTTCCCTTTGCTGGGCTGCATTTTCATTTCCCTCTGCTGGAGCACACTCTCGGCTCTTTATTGTCTGGATGTTTCTCATTTTTTCAGGCATCAGCTCTTAGATGTCCTTCCCAGACCACCCTAACTCTAGTAATCGCCAGAAAATTCTCCTGTAGCCACTCTTTTTTTCCCCCTTCATTGTGTTTAACACTAAAATGATCTTGATTGTCTCCTTCTACTTGAATAGAAGCTCCAGGAAGGCAGGGAGCTGGTCTATTTGGTTCAACATTGTATTCATAGTGCCTAGAAGAGTACTTACTATATAAGAAGAGATCATTAAATATCTGCTAAATGAATGGAATACTCATTAATACCTCAGGAATAAATTTTATTTTTATGACGTCTTAAGAGGACTTTGTTTCTAATGTAAGTTTTATAAGTGTTTTGATAGCAGGGTCAGTAACAACACACTACATCACACACATACACACACACACACACACACACACACACACACAACCATTTCAATATTAGTCTACTGTAAACAAGTTTCCTTCAAATTACAGTATTTTAAGTGGTGAAAATGTGAATTTGACTCACTAAACTTTACTCATGTATTTAGTATTCTTTTGGAGTTACTGGACCTTTTCAAAGGCTTTTCAATGATTTTAAAACTCATTTACTACGAGGACATTACTTCTCCTGGTTGTACTATTATGGAAAACTGATGTCCTTCAATAGGTAGAAACCAGGTGTCCTAGCCACTTCTTTTCTCAAGTGAAGGGATTATGCAAGAGTGACAGACAAGCACGACCTCTGACCAAGAGAAAATGTGATAAAACTAGAGAGGCAGAGGACATGGAAGCATGCTGCAGGATGAAATAGGCAAGAGGCTGCAAACATTCACATGTGAGTTCACTTATGCAAATGACTCTCGAATCAGAGCAATCACTCAGAGACAGTCCGATTTAAAGTGAAAGGTAGAGCCTGCCCATAAATTCTACAAAATATGCATCTTAGAACTTCCCCGGGGCCTGGACCAAATAACAAATGCATAAATTTTAGATGACTACAGATGTATGATGTATTTTGCTATCAGGAACCTAATATCCAAATACACTTTGAAGTTCCTGGGACTCATTTGTGTCCTCATATTCTTTAATCCAGTGCTCCATTTTTGTGCATACCAACACCTGGCTCTGGCAAGAAACCAGAAATAATATTCAAAGCAATTCTGTGCCATCAGTACTGAGTACAAACAGCTTAGTGATGGATATTTTACTTATGTTACTCCAAGTTTGAGTTGCAAAAGGCTGAATAAATCATCCCAACCTCAATATACTAACATCCTTCAAGAAGATTAATTTATTTTGCAACAGAAACATCTTCCTGAAAAGAAGGGAATTTTTGATGGAAAATAAATTATCTGTAGGCACATATTTCTGAAGCGTGAATGTTAATCATACTGGGACTTGGGAGAAAATATTAACTTTTTTGGTGGGGATCTCTTACAGTCTTATTCATAGAAGCACACATAATTCAACTTTCATTTTATCTGAACACTTTCTTGTCAATTAGTTCTTCTAATAATGACAGAATATTGTTTTTTCCCCCAGAGTTCTAACTGGAAATAGCTCTGTCCTGTATAGATTCTATGACATAAAATGACCACAAATTGTAATTCAAATTCAGATTATTAAAGACAATTATTAGTAAGACATCTATTTTTATTAAACCATTCTTTAGTTTTATATTCTTAGAATTATGGAATAAATATTTTATTATGTATTTAGAAAAGTATCGTTCTTTCTTCCCCTGTACTAAACAGACATGTCTATCAACTAATATTTCAGCACTTTTCACAAAATTGAACAATAAGGGAGGAAATTAATATATAAGATACAAAATTTTTTGAAAGCTAAAAAGGTGATTTCCCCCCAAATTTTTATAGTAATATAAATAATAAGCCATCAAGGTACATAATGCAAAGAATAAGAATTTCATGAATAAAAGTCAAGTTTTTATAATCTCACTCCCATTTAGATTAGTGTCTTAGCCAAGTACAAATCAGTATTCACAGGTCATTTCCATATAACCAGTTTCTGAAGGTCAGCTTTTGCTAAATTTTATGTAATAGGGTATGCTACACAGAGAGGCCACAGACTTACCTATGATGTGAACAATGATGGAAAAGGATGATGAAACATGCATTCTTGTCCATCACTTACGGAATGATAAATATGGCAGTATACAAATAATTTTTTAAATCAATATTTTATGAAAACTCAATAGTATATGTGGAAAGGGAGCAATGTGTACACACAGGAAATGTTTAAGAGATTGCCATTTTCTAGTCTATAATGGATACCAAGGAAATACATATTTGCATCGTTATGGTCTCACAGGGATCTTAAAAATTTGGAATAGGGCTTAGAATTCCAGGTTCAAACTTCCTAAGAAGAGTCTGTTGAGGTGTCTCCCGTAATTTGATAGATGATTGATGGGTAATTATTTATTATTATTATTGGTTGTTATAGAAGGTGGTCTAGGATTGTCCCCACTATACTAGATTGTGTGATGGCCCTATGATTAGAATAGAGAATCATTAGGACACCTTGTCTATTTCTGGGCATTTAGACTATAGCAGCTTGAGGAAGAGATATGCCCACCCATATGGTAGGTAATCAATTACTATTAGTAAAGTGAAAAACCACTCATTTTAAGGCACTAAAGTGATCCTGGGTTTACAGAGTATAAAAGATATTGCTAGCTGTACAGAAAAATGCATTCTTCCATTCTTCAAAAATAGCAGTCATACTTGGGATGTGGCCCATCCCCAGCCCCCATTTAGAGCCATAATCTCCAGGTTATCTGAAGCTGACTATGACCATATGATTGTCTCTGACAAATGAAATGTACACAGATAACAGTGTGCAATTTCTGACTGGCTTGATACCAAGCTTCCTTTTCAGTGGATGGAAAAGCAATGACTGGAACAATCTTGGAAGCCATCTGTTGAAGGCAGTAGAAGCACCATCAGTCTACTGGATCTCTGAATTACCCCACAGGGCACAATATTCACCCACCTGAAAAGTTCAGTTCAGAACTGCTACATGAGACAGCAGGAAACTTCAAGCTTCTTAAGTCACAGCATTGGTTGGGCCTCTTTATTACACAGCCCAACCTTTAACCCTAACTCATGCAGGACAAGAAGTTACATTGGTTATCTGTCTTTGATTAGGAACAACTATCTCATGACCAAAGGGACAGAGGACAAGAGGATTTTTTTTGGAAAAAATGTTCACAGTTTTAAGAACCAAAGTGTGTACCCAGTCTGTTGCTTTGAGAGTCAGAAGGGCGAGACCAAAGATGACTTTGTACTATTCCAGGAAGCACCACTCACATCACAGTCTAGGATGAATGATGTCCCTTGGAGCTGTTCACTTTACTACCTGTATTGATCTATACAGAGGCCCAGATCTGTCAGGCATTTTAAATGACACCTTCAACAGCAACCTTGTAGTCTACCCTAATTTGTCTCTTGGGAATACCAAGCCATGCTTGACTCACAGTACTTTTGCCTGTTCTTTGGCCAAGCATCTATAATCTGTTACTTGTTTCATTCATTCTTGTTTTGTGGTTTCTAACACTAATTGGCATCATCTTCAGCCTACCTTCTCACTTGTCATTCCTGTGTCTGTTGCCCCAGCTTCAGGCTCGAAGTAGCTTTCTACCTTGCTTCTGGACTGATTTTGCTACCTAGCTACCTTTCCCATCAAAAGATGCTTTCCCCAGCACACTTTGGCTATGGAAGACAACTAGAGATGTTTAAGCTGTAGCCAGCTAGAGGAGTTGTGAAAACTGAATATCACCATAGATGCTCTACAGAGTTGGACGGAAAGAATGGAAGACTTCACCAGGAAGCTCTCTCAGTCTTGAAGCTCTCAGGGTCTCTTGTAGTACTATGTAGCATCTATGAAGAGATATCCAAGGTCCCTAATAACCTAGAGTTTTGTTATTAAATCATAATATGGTCCAGGAGCATTGGCATCACCCAGAAGCCATTAGAAATGTAGAATCACCGGCCCCACCCCAGAACTACTAAATTAGAATCTGCGTTTTAACATGATTTATGTGTTTTTTTAAAATTTACATAGATTTATGGGGTACATGTGCAATTTTTTACATGCATAGATTGTGTAGTGGTCAAATCAGGGCTTTTAGGGTACCCATTACCCAGATAATGTACTTTGTACCCACTAATTTGTTATCATCCATCTCCTTACCCCCTCACCCTTCCAAGTCTCCATTGTCTATCATTCCATGCTCTACATACATGTGTACATATTTTTCATGCCCACTTATGAGTAAGAACATTCAATATTTGATTTTCTGTGCCTGGCTTGTATCACTTAAGATAATGACCTCCAGTTTTATCCATGTTGCTACATAAGATATGATTTCATTCTTTTTATGGCTGGATGGTATTCCATTGTACATACACCACATTTTAGGTTTTTTTAAAAAAATTTTTGTAGAAACAGAGATCTTGCTATTTTGCCAAAGCTAGTCCCCAACTCCTGGCCTCAAGCAATCCTCCCTCCTCGGCCTCCCAAAGAGCTGGGATTACAGGCATGAGCCATCATGCCTGGCCTCACCACATTTTCTTTATCCATTCATTCATTGATGGAAAATTAGGTTGATTCCATATCTTTGCTATAGCAAATAGTGCTGTGAGAGTGCAGGTATGTTTTTGCTATATTTCCTTCTTTTTCTTTTGGTAGATACTCAATAGTGGGGTTGCTGGATTGAATGGTAGTTCTATTTTTAGTTCTTTGAGAAATATCTATACTGTTTTACACAGAGGATATACTAATCTGCATTCCCACCAACAGTGTATAATTGTTCCCTTTTCTCCACATCCTCACCAATGATTGTTATTTTTTGACATTTTTAATTATAGCCATTGTAACTGGGATAAGATGGTATCTCCTTGTGGTTTTAATTTGCATTGCTCTGTTGATTAGTATTGTTGAGCATTGTTTCATAAACCTGTTGGTCATTTGTATTTCTTCTTTTGAAAAATGTCTATTCATATCCTTTGCTCACTTTTAAATGGGATTATTTGGGGGTTTTTTTGTTGTTGTTGCTCTTGAGTTGTTTGAGTTCTTTTTATATTCGGGATATTAGTCCTCTGTCGGATGAATAGTTTGCAAGTATTTTCTTCCATTCTACAGGTTGTCTCTTTAGTAGGCTGATTTGTGTTTTAACAGAATTTGCATTTTAACAGGTAAATTGTATATACATTGAAGTTTGAGAAGCACTAGTTGAAAGACTAAACTAAATGGGAGCAAACATGGAGGCAGAAGATTGAGAAAAAGAATTGAGTCATGAAAAGATCCCCAATTCATGACGAGATCAATACAGCAATTGACATTAAAGGAGTAATTCTGTCAAATATCAGCTGTCTAACAGAAAAGGTAGTGTTAAGGAGCAATTGGTGAATCTTCTCTAAACATTGGAAGGACATGGTTGGACTTGGATTCCTGAATATTATTAAGTAAATATTTGTACTTCTTACTAAATGTTATTTTGAGGATATATAGTCAGAATGCTCCCCAGGTGGGAGGCAATGCTAGTGAATGATTTTTCCTGTTTATTCCAGAAGTCTCCTTGGGCCCACTGAAGAATGAAGGCCTGAAGCTTAGTCTGCAACTGATTGTCACAAACAAATAGAAGGTTTTTTTTCTTCTTTTAAACTCCTATTAAAATTCTACCCCTCTAGACACATTGTTGGATTGCAGCCTATTAAAATTTATATAAAGAAATGAAGCAGCTGTACCTATAAGTTTTGGTAGAAAAATGATTAAATTTGGACTAATATCCTGCAAAATTACTTTTTTTCTGCGTAAGAGAAACAATTATAGTACTCTGAAACCCAGTTAAAAAGTCATTAGTTTAAAACTTTAAATATATTTACTAAGGCTTACGAAGTTTCTATTAAGGGTGCCACTATTTTTGGTATGTTTAACAAAAAGACATAATACTTCACAGAAACTGTGGAATCTAGAGGATTGTAAAAAATATTACATTGCAATGGAGAACTCCAGCTCTTCCTATGTTTATTATGCACACAGTAAAGCAGATCTGAGAAGCTCTCAAACCAAATAAACTGAACTTCCTTTCAAGCACAACCAAACCAATTCCAGAATAATAGACTGTGTTGGGAGATTTGGCAACTAAATAGGAAATAGGAACAAAGGAGGGGCATTGGGGATCACTTCAAGTGACCATAAATCAAAGCAGCTTAGATGGGAGAAATGGCTTTAAAGTAAAGCCAATGAGGAAAACCAATAGCAGGTCTACCAAAAGGGTTCTTGTATCATTTTTTCATCCCTCCCTTTCAAAAAATATTAATGATGAATATCATTTTGTTTTAAATAATAGTAACTTTTAAATGCCTTATAAAATTTTACTCATGCTACAGATACAACTCTGCAAAGAGCCACAAAAACCTCATGATGCTATTTTAGGAGGAAGTCATTTCCTTGGCTGGGGTTGTCGGTGGAGGATATGAAAAGGTCTTATAGATAATTAATGTTACCCTGATAGCAATCCAAAGGTCAGAAAATCAGGCTCATTAATTTAATAATATACTAGTTGAGGCTGCAAGCACTTCCTTCTTTAATGTATCTGCCGTCTTTGAATAGCTCTCCAAAGAATGCCAATTCCGAGAATAAAGAAAACTTCAACACATATCACAGCCCTGCCAAGGACGCTTGTGGGATGCTATTTTGATCATTTCTCTGCCTTTTAAGTGGAATCCAAAAGAAGATTTTTAAACAAAGAATCTTGTTTTGAAGCTTTTATTCTCTAAGGCAAACACCAAAACAAGAATCCCAGACAACACTCCCTCTCCCCAATCTTGAAACACACATTTAAATGCACATAATCGGTCTGCCCTAATGAAGGGGAAAGAAACTCATGAAAAATTCTTACAAAAGTAAGCTAAATGGTTCAGGGAGTTCTAAATCCTGAAGTTTTGGTTATGAAGACTTCCTGCCAAAGACAAGGACATTTTTGGTGAGAGATGTTAATCACTAAAGGAAATACCAGGACAAGCATCAGGGAATGCCATGGTCATAGACAAACATACACTTTAGTATTATTACTTGTCAGTATGACTACATCTTTTATTAATTATCTGGAAAATAGAAATTAAATTAAACTAACTAAATAAAAGATATTAAATTTAAAAATTATAGCAAGTGAAATAAAATGAAGTTTTCAATATTCCAAATGCAACTGTTTTTGTTAGCAATGTTCTTTGTCATATATATGTATTTGCATAGCTCAACACATATTGCACATATCATATTTTATTGGATATTTTCATTCGACATTGCCATTATAATTTTTACATGTCAATTTCTACAATTATTATTTTAATAGGCATTTAATATTCCATTTTGTTGTTGGAATCTGATGTGCCAAGTAATTTCCTATAACATAGAATAGTTTATTGCTACTTATTTTCCATTATAGATAATACCAAAAATAATACAATCATATTTATAGCTTATAGCTTTTTTTGCTTATTTGGCATTATTTTTCTGGTATAAATGTCTCAATATTGAATTTCCACATCCAGAGATTTATTTATAGTTCTTATTACAAATATTCATATTGATTTACTAAGTTTCTAGTAATTACACTCCTACCAAAAATTAATAAGGGCAGAGCCCTCACAAGAATTTTTTCAACAAAGATTATGACTGCCCTAAGCAATTTGACTACTTTTTTACATATGAACTATATTCTTTTCTTTAGCATAAATTATTTTTGAATTTTGTAGAAAGATTGATTTTTTTCACTTTTTAAACAAAATTATTTATAAAATAACAGTGAGTGAAATAAAAATATTATTACAGTATGATTAGTATATATGTAGGACCATGTATGTCTTTTTGTTATGAATCTTTTTTTATATTCTCAGTTCATTTTTACAATGATATTGCAATGATACTGGATTTCACTTACAATCTAAATGAATTATTAATATTATATTATGGTGTTTATCCACTTTCTGTAATATTAAATGAGAATATTTTTTCTGATTTTTTTTAGGTTTCATTGCATTGTAAATTTAGGAAAAGAATTGTTAAATTTCTTCATTTAGAAAATTTAGGTTATGTACTCTGTTAATATATTTTATAAATAATGCCTTGAAAAGTTAAAAGTAATAACAAAGAAAATACATTCTTCTGCATGTCAAAACATAAAACTAAAAGGCAAACAAAAAAGTGAAAGAACATTCACAAGAAATTGCTTGACAAAGCATTAATATCCTTTGTATTAATGTATCAAATCCTGACACAAATTGAAACTGGAAACCTTAAAACCCCAGTATATAAAAGAACAAAGGAAAATAATCTCAAAAAGACAAACAGAAGCTAATAAGTGGAATTATCTTCATTCATACCAATAATCAAAAACTCAAATTTAAGGCAAAGTTAGATATCGTCTGTTGCCTACCCACATCTGGATGTGACATAGTAATGAGCTCTCCCCTTTCACATTTCCCCATCCTCTTCCCCCTCCTTTCAGCTCCACTATGTCAGAGACCAGGGTACACCAGAGGACACCAGTGGCTAGAGACAAAAGGCAGGACAAACAGACTGATATGTAGCCACTCCACTCCTGACATGTGGCAACCAACATACATAAACCTTGTGAAATGCAAATAGCAATGGAAGGAAGAAGAGGGAAAAACCTGGCAGAAAAGTAAGGCTCTGAGAGGGAGACTTTAGATTGGATAGAGAGCTAAAGTTTTGTAACTAAACTGGATCAAAAACTACTCAACAGTTCTGAGTTTCCAAATTAAATTAAGTATAATTTTATCCATGTCTAAGAAAGAATAAAGATTGGTTCAAAAAACTTAAGCAGTTATGAGAATAAAACAACACCATAAGCATTCATATCTATATGGTCCCATCAGTTTATATCCAATATATATTTAGCCAAGATTTTATTTTTTATTGTGAATAATCATTACTGCCATGACGTAATCAAATAGGAACTCACATATGCTGTTGGAGAATGAGATGTGTTTGCCACAATACTACAAGTACCTCAGCTTCTCCAAAGGGCTCCTTGGCCCCTGACTTCATTATAAGGTTAGTTTTTCTTCCTGTTTCAGGTTTGCCATTGTGTCACGATAGCCAGTCTATCTTCCCCCAATAGCACTGCCTGTGAGCATCACTCTCCTAACTGGAGTTTAGTCCTTAACTACCTGTGCCCCCAAAAGAACAAACTCTCCTGTTTCCTCCATAAATCCTTTTTTTTTAATTATTAGAATCATTGTCAGTGAAACTATCCATTTTCTCGGCGGAAACCCCACATCCCTACAATTTGGAGGTGGACTTTTCCCAGTCTTCCACCTAAGCTACCCTAATAAAATACCTAACATTTTCTCTGAAGCAACTGCATTTTAGTTAATTCACCATTCTCAGGGCCTCCTAAGACAGTAGGTAAGTCCTGCCTGTAAATCAGCATAATTAATGAGATCCCTCCAGAGAGACAAAAGGCGAAATCATGTCTTTATTAGAGAAAATCAAACTGCTTATACTTTTTCTTTTATGATCAATTCATTCTTCTGCAATTATAAAGGTCAAGTCTCTCATAGACAGCCCATGACATTTTTTTCCATGCAAAATAATGAAAATGGCTACCATGTGTTTTGAATGCTTATAACAGGCATAGTGTTAATCACTTTTAAAACATATTTTCACATTTCACTAGGCAAGAATTGAGCTTTGGCTAAAACTTAAAAGATGTCAACTTCGCCAAAAAATAAATGGCTTATTTACACTTCACAACATAAACTTGTGAGGCGTTAAGAAAGATGTAATTATCCATCCTATATAGATGAAGAAATCGAGGTTCAGAAGGACTTCAAAACTTATGAAATGTTGTCTAAGTGGCCCAGTCAGAATTCAGCTGACTTGATTGCAAAGCCTATTCTCTTTCCTGTCTGTATCAAGGTAGTCTTTACAAGAAAGATTGTGTCTTGGTGCTTTGCCTGGTGATGATTCCTTCCACGGAAATATGTCATGTTTCTTGAATTTTTATTAGTGATTGATATTAATTTAGTTATCAGGACTGTCAAAACATGGGGAGTTCCAGATTATGCCCTTATTGTAGCAGGAGAAGCTACATAGAATCTTTTATTAAAGGATTCCTAGCTGAAACTCCATAAATGATTTTGTTAACAATGGTGTTGATTCCAAACCGAAATGCAATGTGTTTAAAGTTTTTCCTTGGTTGAAAATAGATCTCCTTTCAGCATCTGAATATGTAAAATATGCTCAGTCTTCTCCAGGGTCTATTTCTGTTTGATAGATCATTTCTTTCTGGTAAACATAATTTCTGCTTGAAATTAGATATTTTGCTTTGCCCTAGTCTATATGAATGCTTAAAATATGCCATGAGCAAAGAAACAAACAATCCTAAATAAATGATTCACTGCACTGCTTTCAAGGACATTAGATTTTAATCAGCTGTTTGTTTGTTTGTTTCTCTGCTTGCTCTTTGGAGGAGAGCCCAATACAAACAAGGGTTAATGTGAAACCTTCAATTTATTATAAAAGCAGCTTTCTTGCTTGGATCTGAATAACAACATATCTGGCCTGTAAAATAAATCACTCAACTGTCTCAGATATTTGGGAATGAATGCTTATTCACTAATTGGCTTCAGCTGTTTTTTCTCTTCATTATTTGAACTGAGAAAACAGCTGTTTTGGCAAATGGTTAATCTCTAAGTCACATGGTTGGTGATTTATGCACTTCTATGTGCTAATGGATGCCTTGTAAAGCACAGTTTTGTTTATTTGATTGTTACAGGCCATAGTTAATTAATCATGACTTTGTTTACATACATAATGAACTCAATCTCATGGAGCAACTCTTAATTTGGGAGGTTCATTTTCAGATCATTTTTTTAGTTTATTGATATTTGTTTGGTTTTATCTCTCAGGGGTAACAAGAAAAATGAGGAAAAATTAAAGATAAAGACATATTTTTATGAAAACTGATGTGCTTTAACGTGAGTAGGGAGTCAATTGTCAAAGAACAGAGTACAAGTGGAAACAAAGGGAAAAAAACTATTTGTTTTTTGAATTATTTGTACTAACTATACTTCTTGTAGTGTTTCCCTTTGAGGAAGCCCATTAACCTCAAGAACATTGGCGTTGTTACATTCACCTCTTAAGGCATTAATTGAAACCATGTTGGAATGGAATCATCAAAGTTATTGAAAGAGGTATTTTCTTACTGGTATGATCAGGTCAATCACAAATGCTGATACTTTTCTATAATTAAAATAAATTCTGTCATTCCATAAACAATAATAATAAAAAAATACATTTGACTTGATTCCACCAGCCATAATCACATTCAAAGTGAACATGAAGTTAAAGCAAGGAGCAAAACAGCAAAATTTAAGATCAGAGATTTTACCTTTAAAATCAGACATATTCAATTAGGGTTTATCTTAAACCATACTAGATATATGAGATGATAGATGCTTTTCTTAGACTTCCAATATGGATCATTTCAGGCTCCTCAAGTAATCAATTCTAGCCTTCAATCTTTAATGTCAGAAAATTCTCATTTTACCTACAAAATTCATCAGATTTTTTTTACCAATTAAACTTTCATAGCATTATAACAGGTTACTATTTGACAGAATATTAGCTCTCTAGTAATTCAGTTCTATCATTTTACAGATAAAGAGACAAAGTCTCAGGGAGGTTAAGTGTATTGTAGACCACAGAAAAGCAGACAAATTCAGATATATGGTTTGCAAACATTTTCTCCCACTGTATGTGTTGTCTCCTTGATTTGTTCATTGCTCCATGTGTTGTACGGAAGCTTTTCTCTTTGATGCAATCCCCTTTGTCTATTTTTGCTTTTGTTGCTTGCGCTTTCACAGTCATATCCAAAAAATCAATGTCGTGGTGCTTTTCTCCTATGTATTCTGCTAGTAATTTTACAGTTTCAGGTCTTATATTTAAGTCTTTAATCCATTTTGGATGATTTTTGTATACGGTATGAGATAAAGATCCAATTTCATTCTTCTTCATGTGGATATCTGGTTTTCTCTACACAATTTATTGAAGAGACTGTCCTTTCTCCCTTGTGTGTTCTGGCACTTTTGTCAAAAATCATTTGACCATAAATGAGTGGGTTTATTTCTCTTTGTCCTGTTCCCTTGGTCAATGTGTCTGTTTTTACACCAGGATCATACTGTTTTGATTACAATAGCTTTATAAGATATTTTGAAATCAAGGAGTATGATGTCTCTAGCTTTTTTCTGTTTGCTCAGATTGTTTTGGTTATTTGTAATCTTTCGTGGTTCTATATAAATTTAAGAATTCTCTTTTCTATTTCTGTGAAAAATGACATTGGAATTTTGCTAAGGATTGCATTGAATCTGTAGATTGATTCAGGTAGTATGGACATTTTAACAATATTAATTCACTGAATCCATGAACATAATACATCTTTCCATTTATTTGTGTTTTCCTCAATTTCTTTGATCAGCATTTTATAGTTTTCAGAATACAGATATTTCATCTAAAATGTACATTCATTTAGGTATAAATTTCATGTTAAACTTATACCTAAATATTTTTTGCTATTGTTACTGCTATTGTAAATGGGATTATTTTCTTAATTTCTCTTCCTTTAGTTTGTTACAAGCATATAGAAACAGTACTGATTTTTGCATGTTGATTTTGTCTGTTATCAAAACTATTATATATTTTCTGGGGGTTTAAGTTGATGCAATTAGATGATAAAAATAAAAAAGTATAATATTAGAA
>NW_012147745.1:572082-587155 GCF_000956105.1 Propithecus coquereli | reverse complement strand
TAAACATCTGTACCCCTATAATATGCTGAAATAAAAAAAAATAGAAATATCAAATTACTATAATAAAGAGTAAATGATGATTTTATAATACGAAAATGAGAAAAGATTCTGTATATGTTGTATTTAATCAAATAAGCCATAAAAGGAAAGATCAATGAATTTTAATATATAAAACTAAAGGCATTTTCTTTAAAAAAAATATACAAAGAGTTCTTAAAAATCAACAATCACACCCCCCCCAAGAAAATCAATCAAGGGTTTAAAGAGATAGTTCCAGGAAATGAAATAAAAAACAGAATTTAAGCAAAGGTAAAATGTTATTCCTGTTAAGAAAAGTATAAATTGAAACAAGATACTATTTTCACTTATAAGATTGTAAATATTCAAAAGTGTAGTAAAATGCTGCGTTAGAGAGAAAGTAGATAACAGGTGCTCTCATACACTAATAGTATGAACATAAATTGGTTGGATCACTAAGCAAAAATGTTTGACAATATCTATCAAAATTTAAAATGCCACTCCCTTCTAAAAATATATTTTGTATACAGAGCTGCATGTGTGTTATAGTGTGTGGAATAACACTTATTTCAACATTCTTTACAATGGCAATACAATTAGAAACTACATTGTTCATCAACAGGGGTGTGGATTAAATAAATTATGGTACGTTAATACATTTGTAGGCATTTGAAAAATGTTCATTGACATAGAATCATCCCCAAGTTTTGACAGCAAGCTGAAAAAGCAAGATGTAGAATTGCATGCATCATATCACTTGGGTATAGAGGAATAGCAACATATAAATACTGTACATATGTGCTTATATGCTGATAGAATATTTCTGTGAAGATACATAAGAATGTCAGTTTTTTCTTAAAAAAGGATGGGATTGAAGGGTGGAAGTGGGATTTACTCTTACTAAGTGTTTCCTGGTATGTTTAAAATTTTGAACCATGTTCATGCATAAGTACTCAAAAATAATAAAAATAAAAGTAATGAAATATATTTGTTACATGATCTTTAAGACTCTGTGACTTAAATGGGTGTCAAAATAAGTGTTATGTTTGCTCCTTCTCTTATTCACTTTAATATAAACACATCAAGTAATTTTATGGGATCTATTATTTATTGCCTTCTGTCAAATCCACCCATTCATAATCTTGAACTTTTTCAAACTTCAGGCTCATCCCATTCCAATGAGCTGATACCAACTCCTAGTACCTAGGAGTATATCAGGAGCCCAATTTTGATCAGTAGGTAGGCTCTGGAACGTGTTGCTCTCCCAAACCCCAGTATCTACTATATCTAGGGCCAGTTCATGTGTACACATGTACCATATGCTAGCCTATACCCTTAGCCAAATAATTCCTTATAACTAGAAATCTATTATAGCATAGATACATATTATATAATAGTAGATGTATAGATATTTAATATCTAGTTTTATATATAAGAGAAGAATACACATATAAACATATTTTTTTATATATATAGTGGTTTTTTTTCCTGTTTCTTCTGTTGGGCTTTAAATCTTGCCTCGAAAAACAATCTAATCAGACAATATACCCCAGCTAAAGATCCTACCAGAAAGGCTAGACTTTGCTCCCAAGAATTTACTCTCAATCAATTAAAACCTAAAATTATTGAGCATGACGCTCCCACTAACTCATCTGAATGTGTGTTCTCCACTCCAAGATTCTGTGACCAAGTTTTATTACTCAGAAGAGACCCTGTTAGAAACAAACACTGGTGTGGCTACCCTTACTACTGAGTGCCTAACCTGGAAACAGCAGAGACCAACACTGAGCGCTCAATATGACACAATTCCCAAAAGGAGAGAAACATGAGCCAGTCACCAGTTGGTCACATTACATACCTTCCATCATGGTGGAGGCAAAGGTTTATCTTCACTGAAATAGGCAAAGCTTTGGATAGGAATACACTTCCCATGCCCATAATGCCTCTGCCAGAATCACCATCCATAGATTTATGAAATGTCTGTTCATCACCTTGGTATTACACATGATATTATTTCTGATCAAGGAACTTATGTCATAACCAAGAAGCAATGGGTTTGTTGGAAACGTAAGATGGCCTACTTATGACAACACCAGTTGAGTTCTGTCATATGGAATATGCTACAACAAAGACCAATACATTATTGTGTACATAGTAACCAGAATAAACAGTCCAGAAATCAAGGATTTGAAGAGTGGCTCTTCTCACTATAAAAACTAATAACCCACTGGCAGAATGTTTGCTTCCCTAAAACTTTGAGTTCTTATGGTATGGAAGTCTTGATTCCCAAAAGGGAACTTTTGCCAACAAAAGATGCAACAATAATTTCATTGAATTGGACAGTGAATCTGCCACCTGGTCATTTTTGGTTCCTTGTGCCATTGAACCAATAGGCAAAGGAGCGTTTACACTGCTGGTTGGGGTGATTGATCCCGATTTCAAAAGAAATTTTTTTCTTTTATATGATGAGGGCAAGGAGGAACTGTGCCTGAAACCCAGGTATTCTCTCTAAGGAATTCTCTTTCATAGCATTTCTATGTTCAATAGCAAAAAATAATGGAAAAGTACAGCAAGTAAAAAGTCAGATTCAGAGAGGACTAAGACTCTTCAGGAAGGGAATTTGTGGTTATCATACCAGAGAGGAAACTTTGACCAGTTGAGAGCAAAGAATGGCTAGTAGAAAAATGAAGTTACAATTATCAACAGTGGCCTTGAGATCAGTTATAGAAATAGGACGATAGTAGCTATGTACATTTTCCTCTTCATCATGTGTGACGTGTATGTATATACAACTCATTATTTCATACAACTTTTGTTGGAGATTAACTTTACATTTTAGTATTTTGAGAACAGAATGTTAGTTAGAAAAATTTGCTAACAGAATATTGAAATGGACCTGTTACTGAATTAATGAGCAATTAACATAGCTCGAAGACGAATGCAATGACTGTTTGCCTCTTCTCATTTGGGGAAAAGGGTGAGAACATCTTCATTTGTATAAATGATATTATAATTGCATACTGTTAAGTAGAAACATGGGGTTGTATCTGTTGTGTGAAAGTTCAGTTCGTGAGATGCATAAGGACAGAGGATGTGTACCTGAAGAAGTAGACTATGGTAATTAGTGAGTGTTTATCTCTTAGCTTCAGCGGCACCCTTTTATTCTATCTTTGTCATACTGGACCTGGAGCTCAGCAAGCCCCATTTCTACTTTTGCCAGCTGGTGCAATGGCAGGATCTGCTAACAGAGGGAGCCCTAGAGGTATAAGACTAGAGAAGGAAGAAGAACCTTGCTCTTCTATTCATAAATTGGCTCCCTGTCTGAGGTTCACAAGCATGCCACCATGGCAGTGCTTCTTCACCCCAGCAGCAGCAGTTCATTCTCACAGCAGCATTTTAATTCAGTTTGCAGTTTTCCCAACACTCACAGAATTCAGCCTCACACCTGCACCTTCCAAGCAGCGCTCCTTCCCCAGGGTCCAAGTTTCAGGTCAGCAGAGGCCCTCCTCCAACCTTTGAAGTTATAATTTTAAAACTGTTCTGCGTTTTTCCCCTTAACCCTAAGTGGCAAATGCTTTCTGCAGCTTCCATCTCTGTGATAGCTTGGAGTTTTCTTTTTATCTTTTACTTATCCAGTTTACAAAATGTATAATCTGTGGAAAACTACAATATTTTATTCAAATAACTGATGTAGTCTCTTAACTGGACAGATGAAACATAAAATTAGAAAAACAATGTTTAAGTGCAATATTAATGACAATGGCTATTAAAACTTAATGAGCTATGACATGTGGCCAGCACTATTGTAAGCTCATTCTATTAGGGCAATATTGCAAAAGCCCTTAAGCCACCAAGTTCAGAAATTTAGATTTATCCTGTAGGTAGTCGGGACTCCCTCAAAAGGTTTAGAAAAAGAGTGGAATGAACAGATTTGTTCTTTAAAAACATATTCATGGTATTAGTTAGGAGTACATGTATTTTAGGAAAGAGATACTGAATATATTAAGATACTAAGATGACAATTATAACAGTCAGCTGAGCAATGATGAAGATCTAACCTACAATGATAAAAATCTAACCAGGAAAGGAGAAAAGTTCCTTAATGAGAAACATTGCATAAGTATCATCATGGACCTTAAAGATCAACACAATGTGATAAGAAGGAGGGAACTGATGTTTTTAGATTGAGCAGTTGGCAAGGAAGACACTAATGCCAATCAATGAGCAATAAATGAAGGAAAGGAATTTTCAGAGAGACGAGCAAAGAATTAGTAGGATAATGGTCCTATCAAATGTGCTAATCTTCCTAGTCATCTTGGTTGAACCATGACCTGAGTTTATCTAGCTGTAGACTTAGTCCCTTAACACTGGATCCTTAATCTTTCACCTGAATAGCTCCAGCATGCTCCCAGGTATATAAGTTCACATACTACTACGGTATTTCATTGAATTACCACTTTTTTGGTAAGGCAGCTATTACTTTATGTATCATTAAAAAATAAACCTGTGTATTAAAATATGACACAATAGGTATTTTTACTACATTGGTTATAAGATACATCCCTATTTCAGCTATGAAATATAGTACTGTGAAAGCATGAGAATAAAGATGACTTTTAAAAAAATTCCACTGTCCTAGGAAACTACCTCAAATGACATTATATAAAAAGACAATTTGAACCCCACAGCTTGACTATATTATGCCAATACTTCTAAAGAAATCTAGTATTAAGAAACAGGAAAGATATAGATAATTACTTTATTGAATTATTGGCATAGCATTAGTCATATAAAGGCTCAAACAGATGCTTGTAAATTGAACTAAAAATGCACTACTGTATATATATAAAATAAATGTATAAAGTCAACAAATTAAAGGAAAAAATATTAATCAAACTTAAGCAAAATCTATGTGAAAATCTGGCAAAATATTTCAGGATTCTCTTTATAAAAAGTTTCAATCATGAAAAGAAATGGACCAAAGCTATTATTAGAGGATTTAGGAAAAATCTCTCTATTAAGCACTAGGAATTTTATTTTGATAGTTAGTTTATAGAATAAAACCCATCTACTGAAAACCTGGAAAGTCATTACTCACTATAAATGGAAAATTCACATACTGATTTAGATGGTATAATTGTCTATCAAGGCTTAGCAAATTGTGGATATCAGACCATGTCTGTTTTTGTAAATAAAATTTTATTGGAACATATCTACGCCTATTGATTAACCTATTGTCTGTAGCTACTTTTGCACAACAATGCAGCCTTGAGTAGTTGCAAGAGAGACCATATAACCTAAAATACTTACTATTCTATCCCTTTACAGAAAATATTTCTTGACCCTTGTCTATAATCAGTTATTAAATTCTCCTATTTTATGCATTTTAATGCTATATACTGATTAATGGTACAGATAACTATCTTCTCATTACATATCATGAGATAATGTACTGCTTATAAAAAATAGAATACAAAATATAAAATAAAAGGAATATAAAAGTATTTGTATATGAATCTTTATATCATAATGAATATGATCATTCATATTATTCATTTTCCTATTTTACACTTGTGTGCATTAAGTAATACACTTATAGAAAAAGTAAAAGATAAAAAAAGGCCACCCTAAGGTAGGTTAATGAGCATATTTATATATATTCATATAATATATATTATATATATAACATATAAGTATATATTACATAATATATATTTATGTGGAGAAACAGCTCAACTACTCAGGGACTCAGTAAACCATCAATCTTGCTGCCAGTTTCCCTCTGATCTCCCACTCCATTTGTGGTCACTGCTTCCTAGTCTTCTTTGCTCTGCTGTAACTATGATCATGCTAATCTGTTCAAGCACCTAGTCCTTATGAGAGTAGGTCCCTAATCCCCATGTTTCAGCCTGATCCTTGCTCCCAGTGGTGGAAGCTCTGCTATGTACTATCAAACTTTCTTAATGCTAAGGTCTTAAACACTATTGCTGGATAAACTGTAAGCATATTCTATAATGGCATCTCTATTGAACTTTTCTTTTGAATGTTTTTCATGGACATTTATATTGGTCAGCTTCTCCTGTTATAATTATGTATAACCAACAAGCCCAAACTTTCAGGCTTACGTTGTTCAGGCATATAGTGACTTCTCATTCATGAGTCTCCCCAGTTGGCTGCAGTGGGTCTGCTCCAGGCTATGAGTTGGGTACAGATCTTTTCTATGTGTTTTCTTATTCTAGGACCTAAGTGAAAACAGAAGCCTCTATCTGTGATGGGATGATGTCATGGCAGAAGTACAAGAAAGGTGAGCAGAAGCACACACTGCCTTTTAATACCATGCTTAGAAAGTATGTTATCAGTTCTACACCTTCCATTTGTCAAAGCAAGTCATAAGACCAAGCAAAAAAAACAATGGAATCAGGAAGTATACCGTGTCCATAGCGAGTCCTAACAAGGGTAGAGAATAAAGGAGAATTGTGAACAAGAAGCACAATCTCCCAGAACATACATAAGCTAGCCGAATTCTCTAAAAGAGGAGGATCATTTTTTGACATAACTTTAGAACAAGTTGAAATTTTTAATGCTTTGCTTTGCATATGGTCAAATAATCTTTGCTTTTCCAAATAGTTTGCAAATACACTTAACTGGAAAACCTATTATTCCACTTTATGTGATGGATCTTTCCCCAGGAATTTGTTGGATATGACTACAAGTCTGCAATCGGAGGCAATATTAATGAAACAGTAATGCAACTATTTATTTTTTGTATTTTTTTGTTTGTTTAATATTGTTAGAGTTCTGTCTCAGTCTGTGCTTCACCTGCTATTCAGCCACATGCCTTTGTGTTTATCAATTAAATATGCATTTCTTTAGTAGAAAAGAGTAAATATTAAAAGGTACATATTTCTGGGATATTTTATAATTTTAACACATATACTTTTTCTCCTATACATTTATTTTCAATTAAATTCCTTTGTCAAAAACAAGTTTTATTATAGGATATCAACCTATGCCTTTTAGCAATTTGCACCAAGAAGAAACACAAAGAAATAATCTCTTTGCCTCTTTTTAGCTCAATTATTCTTTCCTTATGCTAGGGAAAGGGAGGATTTATTGTTTAATTAACAATTTCATGAAAATTCATAGAACCCAAAAGAAACTTAAGAGCTCACCAACTTCACATCAAGCTCCCCTTCCCACAACTAATTAGTGTTACCTATTTTTCCCTGAAACATTTTTTATGTGTTAGTGGTAACATTCTCAAATCTGCCAATATTTAAAATATTTCTTATTTTATAAATAAAACAGAATACATAAGCAAAAATACTTATTAAAAAAAAAGAAAATGTCTACGTGGCTAGCAGTCTTTCTTATGTGATCTGGCTAAGGGACAAGGATGTTCCTTAAAACCATAAGACAGAGACTTAAGCACATTTGTATAAACTTAGGTATTTTTATATTTACCATCAGAGTACTTTAGCTAGAAACAGTAATTCCAGAAAAATATTTGAAAAACAAGGGAAACGTATTTATTTATTCAAATACATATAAACTTGGGATCTCAGAATAAAACACCAAACCTTTGAAACTAAATTAAAACCAAAGAAAACTTTTTATACAGAGTGAAAATTAAACCATAAATTGGCTTTGTGGAATGGTTACCATCAAGCTGCCCACAGTAAATGCTGTAACTTAATATATGTTTCTTCTGATTTTCAGGAACTGATGTTTTTTGGTCTCGTAGTTGTTAAAGGAGAAAAAGATCTTTTATTCAAAATTCATTCAGCTGCTAGAAATATTGATGCCATATTTAAGAATACACACACACACACGTACACACACACACATTGAAAAGCTAAGTTCTCTAGATTTTGCCAAAGTCACAGGAAACAAATTTCTTAAATGATAATTATGATGAAATATTATTTTCCAGAAAAAATGAATGTAAGCTCTCTTTCCTTAGAGTGGAAAGATTATATGCTAAAATATGTAATTAATAAACACATGAGTAAATGACTAAAACTTACTAAATAAAGTAATAAAAGAAAAATAATAAAGGTATTGTTTTCCTGTTATTTAAAGAAGCCCATTTGATTATATTTGAAAATTTTTAAATGAGAAGTGGAACATAGAAACACTTCCGTTGTCTCTATCCCAATAAATTTCTGCAGATGCCTGTAACATCTATTAATATGGCAAATGAGAGCTGTATAATTAGGGAGGATCAGATAATCAGCTAAGTATTTTTAAAGTAATGCATAATAATGGTAATGGCTCCCAGTTATTGATCACCTGTTGTATAAGAGGCACTGAGCAAGACATTTTTTCTGATCGCTTGTAATCAGGTGATGTCATTGTATGCATTTAATAGACGGGAAAGCTAAAATGAAATAAAGTGGCTTCCTCAAATCTTTTAGCTGGTTAGTATTCGACCCAAATTCTTTTTTCTTTCTATTACACAATGAAACCTATAAAGAGGTGAATCACTCATTCCCTATTCCAATTTAGAAATATTAAGTGGAAGATTATTATGGCAGTTTGCAGGTATTTTTGCGATCTGACACCTCTCTGGTTGAAGTTTTCATAACCTCCCTTTTCCTGTTAGTATCATCTGTTAGGTTTCCTGTCACAGGTCTAGATGTTAACCTTGAACAATAAAAAAAAAAAAAACCTGTAAATTAAAGTAACACATAAAATAAAGTGACAATTGCAGTTTTATCCTCTCTAGCTGTGAAAAGATGCTGTAGGTCAGTGTTGACCATTAATCCTATTAATTAAAAACAAGAATCATCTATCATATTTCATTTCAGATCATATCAAGTGTTCATCGTGCCCCTTATATTACCTATAAATAAAATGTGAAGATGCTTATATTGACTTGTTTCCATAGTGATAAAATAGTCTTCTCTTGAGTTGTCAAGGCAATGTGCAGTAGCCTAGCAAATTGGACAAGCATGGGAGCTATTTGTCAAGTAATAGGTTAAAGAAAAGCCAGGATAATCCAATAAGGAATGATCTAGCTAAAAATAGAACCAAGAATCTCAGAATGTGAATATTTTGGTTTTAATGACCTGCTAACATTTTTTTTCTTTGTGAAATAAATGTGAAACTATAATAAGAAAGCATAAGACATTGTGCACATTCAGTTAGCCAAGGTATGTTTATATCAATGATGATTGATACTCTGGTATTTTTTTTTTCCAGAGTAGCCAAGCTTTTATTATAGAAGAAAAGTCAGACTTTTCCCAGTTCTGAGGCTTAGTTGGAATGGGTAAAAGGTTTGCCAACAGATGTGATATCTGTTTAAAAGGATTTACCTTGAAATCACAGCATCCTCAATTATGGAAATGTGTTAAGAAAAATTATTTTGGGGGTGAGTAGTGGCAGGAAAAATGTTGAAATAACAAAACCTTATCTCTCTCCCTTGTCAGAAGTAAAAAATGTATAATGCACAATTTATTTTTATATTTTTTGACACACAGATGCCTATTATAATTGCTAGGGTAGTTGGGATCTGCCACAAAACAAAAACAAAACAAAACACACACACACACATACACAAATCTCCTTCCTTGATTTCTTCTACCATCTTCATTTTGACATTAATAGGCAAATTGAAGCCATCAGATCAGAAAAAGAAAGAACACTTTTTTTACCCTAGAAACAATTGTTATAGCAACTTAGTGCTGGCAAATGTGAGAGAATACATGAGAATGACATCCTTAAGCAAATGCTGTGGGAAGATGTCTGCAGTTCATGTGACCAGAAAAACAGCACAGTAAGGAGACGACTCAGCTACAAACTGTGCAAACAGGCAGTGAAAGACTGTCCCCCTAAAGCTAAAGCATCAAGTCACTTCCTAACAAAATGTTTAAGAAGACAGAAACAACCCTTAAACAACTACAAAAACCTAGAACTCTTCTTCAGCTTATAATAGGAGTAAAGCCTTATGTTATGAAACCTTTCCTGAAACATTTTCTTTAATGATATGTAATAATTTAAATGTTCTTACTGGGCAATTTCCTTTACTTGTCCATTTATGCCAATGGTTTGGCATTGATATGACTGATCATTCTGGGTAACATAGTTAAAATTCAAGCAAATTTTCAAATGCATTCGATACAAATATAATGGATATGTGTTGTTTTAGTCTGCCTAGTATTCTGTATCTCCTTCATTAGATAACAGGAGGCACCCTGTTCTCATTTCTTTTGGAGAACTGCTTCATACTATTTAATCCTGGCGGGCTGTCCCAGTTCCCTTCACCCCTGGTCACAGCTGCCAAACGAGTGTTACCCATGACCCAAGCCAGACCAATTTGAATCTTTTGGAGTTTTATATATGGTCAGTGGGAGCAAAGAGCTTTCTCATGCCTCTGTGGGCTGTAGCTGAGCCCCACCAACACCTTCCTCTGCCCTCCTGGAGGGAACCATCTGCATTGGGAAAGAATGAGCCAATGCTTAGCAAGAAACAACTAAGATGTGTGAGGGATGAGGAGTGGAGGAGACCCAGTAACACTCTCTGAGTCCCCAGATGTAGTCTCACTTCAGACTAGATTTAACTGTCTTTTTATATTATTATGGTGGCAAAAACAATTAACATGAAATCTACTCTCATCAAATTTTGAGGTGTGCAATACAATATTGTTAACTATAGGCACAATTTTGCATAGCAGGTCTCTAACACTTGATCATCTTGCAGAACTGAAACTTTGTATCACTGAATAGCAACTGCCCATTTCACTCTCCCCTAAGCCCGGGGCAACCACTATTCTACCTTCTCCTCCCATGTGTTTGATTACTTTAGATACCACACAGGAGTGGAATCCTGCTTACTTCACTTAACATAATGTTCTCAAGGTTCATCCATGTTGTCTATAGGGCAGGATTTTCTTCTTTTTAAAGGCTGAATAATCTTCCATTGTGTTTATATTCCACATTTTCTTTATCCATTGATGAACACTTAGGTCATTTTCACATCTTAGCGATTGTGAATAATGCTGCAATGAACATGGGACTGCAAATCTCTCTTCGTGATACTGATTTCAATTATTTTGGATAAATATCCAGAAGTGCTGAGTCATAATGGTATTTCTATTTCTAATTTCCTGAAGAATCTCTATACAGTTTCCCATAGCAGCCACAGCATTTTACATTCCCACCAACAGTGTACAAAGGTTCCCATTTTTCCACATCATTGCCAACCCTTCTCAGGTAAGAAAGAAAATGAATTCCATTATTTTCATTGTTGACACTATTTTAAGTTAGATTTCTTCCACTTGAAGATCTCTATTACAAAAACAAAACAAAATAAAATAAAAGCTCTTTTCTGAATTGTGAGTACTCAAGGTAAAATCCATAAAAATTATACTTATATTTACATGGCTGTATATAATTTCCCATGGGTACATTTTCCTCAGTTTCTTTTATTGTATTTTGCATGAAATAATTTGCCTAGCTCCATCTTCAATCTTTAAATAAGGTCAAGAAATACTCTTAGCAAATGTCCTTAAAAACATCAATATTCTGTCTCCTTTGATTAAGCACTTAGGGATATTTGCAGTAACTTGGCAAGGTGATAGGCTATAGTTATTTTTACCCAGAGATTCGCCTTAAGTTCAGAAGTTAAAGTGACGTTTTCTTGTCAAAATAATTTTGGGCTTCATAGAAGACAATGACTTCAAGGGATTGGAAATTTTAAAGTAAAGATTCAAGCTTTTCAAAGATGGAGAGAGGGACGAAGAAAGAGAGGTAAGAAGAGAGAGAGGGGAGAAGGGGAGGGAAAACAAGGCAAGGAAAGGGGAGGGGAGAGGGAGGGAGGCAGGGAGCAGAAAAGAAGAAGTCTGAAATAGTGATTGTATTCAGTTCTTCCTCTGGTATTCCCTATTTCAAGAAAGGTCACAATTCCAACCCATTGTCCCAGAAACCAGAGCACCATTTGGGAGTTCTCCTTAACCTCTTTGGTGTCCTCACTTAATCAAGTACCAAGTCCTATAGCTCTAACTTGAAAATGTCCTTCACATCCATTTACTCACCTTTTTCATTGGCATTTCCCTAATTAGGGTCACCATCATCTTTCATGAATTACTTCAGAACTTCATAACCAGTCCCACTGTCTCTTTTTAAATTTCCACTAGCATCACCCAACCTATTCCCTATCATTCAACGAAGATGAAAATTGTAAAATGCAAATCTGATAATGTCTATTTCAAACCCTGCATTGATGCATGCCTGGTGTATGTCATCATATCTCTTCTTTACCTCTCTACCTTCTATCTCTCCTTAAGGAATCAGAATGGTATCACTTATTTAGGAAATCTTTTCCTAACAGCCTAAACATGGGCTAGGTGCTTTTCTGACTTGCTGATCTACTAGATAACTTAATCACACTTTATTATAACTGTCTATTTGTTCCCCAGTATACTATAAACTGCAAAATATTAGGACAATTGTTAACCATTTTTCTTCATTATTAGTAAAATTCTTAGTATATAGAGTAGGTTTTCAACAAATATTTTTGAATGAAAAATAAATCAATTTTTCAGTTTCTTTTTGTCATTTAATATATATCAAAATTGGATAACATCCACACAAGAAAAACTAACATTAAGCAGAAGCAAAATATTTATTTGTATTGGGTATCCTTAGTGATAGGATATTCCTACACATTAAATTAAAAAGCCACTCATCATTTATGTATCAGTCAACAAGACTGTATTGATTTACTAGAATGGTCAGTGTTTGATATTAATCATCTCTAATTATGCAGGCAACTAGAGATGAAGAACAATATCTTTGGAGAAAGAAAAAAAAATATTCTAGAACAGCATTTGACAACTTTCTTTTCATATCTAAATCTAGAAATGTAGAGAATTGGTGATAATATATATGTATAGGCAGCTGTCAACTCTTTAGAAGAAAATTTTGTGCTGCCTTAGAAAATCTCTCACAATTAAAAGTGCCTCTGAGTAAGCCTGGTCTGAAGCCTTTGATTTTCTGATTTTCTTTTCTTTAATGATAACTTAACAATTAAAATAGACTAGATTTAGAGTCCAGTGCATTTTGGGATAGAAGGATGAAGATAGGCTTCTTTACAGACACCTGGTCTCCATTTCCATGGACATTCTGATTGATTAGATGTCTCTTCACACTGTTTTTTCAGTAGACTTTCATTAAGTGCTTATTAAAACTAAATTTGTTCTTTGCTGGCCACTGTGTCTAATTAAAAGCTGCATTACAAAAACCTGTCTACTCCCTCTAAACATTCTATAGAGATTCTGAAAGTGTGGTAAAAATGAACATAGACACAGATCATAGTTTTCCCCATAAGTTAGTTAATCTCCCAGCAAGATACATCGATGCCTCACACATATAAGACTCGTGTGAGACTCATCTTTCTAGAGGACCACCTTGATCATACCCATCCCTATGCTAAAAAATATTCAATGGTGACTTCTTCCTTCTCAGAGTAAACCTGAATTACCTATATATTTAAATGAGAACGACAACTGTTAGAGGTTCCAAGAGGAATACAATATCATAACACAAATGCATGAAAAGAGGGTCATAAAGGAAAAATTAATTTCCAGAAGTCCAGAAATTCTAAAGGCCACAGCAAGGTATTTTAGCTATGCTTGCAACAATAAAACAAACCAAAAAAAGGAATAATGAAAAGGAATTTGGAAAAAACTGAACCACTGAACTTGTATATATCTTCTCTGGAAAGAATGATTTTGAAGCTAGGGTAGGACAAAAAGTATAAAAAGAGAATTGAAATCCAAGCAGGTGAGAAAAATGTCAGAAAATACATGACTATATTAAATGAGTTCAGGTTTCTGTCTCCAGGAGAAGTCTCAGATTACAGTAGTAATTTACAGGTTTTATCTCAAAGGAACTGTCAGTAACATTAAGAAATCATAAAGTAGAATAAAGTTTCCAGAAAACTAAAAAAGAGTACACATTGCCAAGTAATGGAAAAGCAAAAGAATCCCAACAATAACACACAAGTGATCCTGATGCTAATGGCCAATTACAGACAAAGAGAATGAAGGAAAATTGGTTAATAAGATGCTATGGTCTGAATGTTGATGTCCTCCCAAATTCATATGTTGGAACCTAACATCCATTGTGTTAGCGTTAAGAGGTAGGGCCTTTTTAAAGGTGATTAAGTCATGAAGGTTCCATTATCATGAATGAGATTGGTGCCCTTATAAAAAAGGTTGAAGGGTGTTTCTTTGTGTCTTTCACCATAAGAGGACACAGTTCACCAGACATTGAATCTTCTGGTGCCTTGATCTTGAACTTCCCAGCCTGCAGCACCATGAACTCCATAAATCTCTTTTCTTTATAAATTACCCAGTCAGTTGTTATAGCAATGGAGAATGGACTAAGACATCAGATATGTGGCTTTCAGTTGACACATTTAATGTAAATTAACAGTGTTGCCTAGCAGATACAAAATTTATGTAATCTTAGTCTTTATTTATTATAGTTTTTCATAATTCTGTATTAAAAACTAAGAGTTTCTTGGCTCTCTTCAATGGCTAAGACCAAATATAAAGTACTATGTTAGATTCTCATCAAGTGTTTCTAAAGATAAATTTATAAATATGAACATGTGTAAATAACGCAACCAAGATTATACAAGACTTAGAACCAATAACAAAAACAGTGGAAAGAAATTATCTTAGAAAAGACAAAGGAGAAATAGAATAGCTGTATTCATCTATTCAAATCTAGAAAATTTCATAGTAGAACATGCCATTTCTCTTATGTGGCAAGAGGGCAGGGAAGAGAGCATGAGCTGCAGCATGAGCTATGAAGGCCTCCTCCTTTCAATGCAAAGGCTCAGGCTGCCCTACCACAAGTTGTCATATACCAGTCAGATTAACATTCCCTTCACCGTGGGGAAGGCTGAAGGATATGAGAAGAAGACTGGAGAGCTTCCGCCTCAGTGTCAATTTGAATGTTTGTATTTTTATAAAAAAGTGATGAGATTTAAAATTGACCATTAATGATGTATATGTTTGACATACTATTTTTCTAAACAAAAGTAC
>NW_012147745.1:569599-572032 GCF_000956105.1 Propithecus coquereli | reverse complement strand
GATAATTTATTAAGTAAATACGGTCATGTGTTGCTTAAAAACAGGGTTATGTTCTGAGAAATGCACTGTTAGGCAACTTTGTCATTATGCAAACATCATAGAGTGTACTTACCCAAATCTAAATGGTATAGCCTACTATACACCTAGGCTATATGGTATAGCCTATTGCTCCTTGGCTACAAACCTATACAACATGTTACTCTACTGAATACTGTAGGAAATTGTAACACAGGGTAAGTATTTGTGTATCTAAATATAGAAAAGGAACAGTAAAACTATAGTATTATAATCTTATGGGACCACAGTTGTACATGCAATCTATCATTGGTGGAGATGTCTTTATGCAGTGAATAACTGTACATCTTTTTGGGTCTTTAAGTATTTGTTTTTATGTAGTTTTGCCAATGAAAATTAGTAAAAACTACATTTTAAATTACCTAAGTTATTTTCTCCAATTGCTTTGAGACTACATACTTATACAGTAAAATTTAAATTTCCTAAGTAGTTTCTTAAATAACTGAGTAAACTGAATAACTAAGTTAAAATAAAATAGCATTTTATTTATTCCTTTAATATTCCATGTTCTTTTACATTTGATTTGTTTAATTTATGAGATTAAACATTTAAAAAGAACAGAATCGGGAATTTCATAGTTCCCCACTCACAAGAATTATAGACAAGCCAGACTAAAAAAAAATATCTGGCAGAATTACTAAGACATGATTTCAGAATGACACGAGATCAATAGGCAAAGCAAGGTTTTCTCAAACTATAGATGAGATTCTGCCATGGTTTCATGTCCCAGCTGAAACATTGCAGGCTGGTCTGCAAATGCAGAGCCTGATTGTGTAACCATCCTTAAAGACATTATCTGCTTGTGTAACCATCCTTAAAGGCATTATCTGCTATAAAGGAGCAGGCTTTTTATATCTGAAATCTAAATTCCCTCATGCATAAAGCCTCTGATCCTTTCCTTCCAGCTACCTGGAAAATATGATTTGGAAACAAGCAAGTTCAGAGCAATCATACTAATTTTAGTTAACATTAGAAAGTTGCCTTTTTGAACTACATGGCCCATGTGATTAAAAACAAACAAACAAACAAACGTGAGGTCCTCTAACTTGATTATTATTTCTGGTGAGATCAAACTAATTTATCTCAATATGTGTAGTACTCATAAGAATGCAGTGATTCATCATGTTCGGCACCAATTGGATAGTCTCCTAAATACTACATTTTCTAATTACTTGTACTAAATAACTTTGGAAGAGACAAGTTCTAAGGTCAGTTCTTCAGTAAGCTAGTTGTGTATCTGAACTCTTACACCTATAGCATTTAGAGATATCACACTTACATGGAAGGACACATGATATTTTCAGATCTAGAATTACATTGGAAAGCCAGATCTACTTCAGAACAAGACAGAAATAACTCTTTTGATATTGCCATCACAAAAAAAGAGCAAAACACCCATATTTTAGAGTTTAACATTGAAGTAACCCCAATTAATTTAAAAAGATTATATTATTCTTCCAGTCATCTATGATATATAAGTCTCCTGGGTTAGTTTCAAGACTTGACTGTGATCTAACTTAACCTAACTTGTCATCTCTCTCACATGTTCCTCTTCATGAGCTTGCTAGTTCAGCCATATACTAGTGCACGGAGAGCAGGACTTTTCCTCTTGCCATGGAATTATGGAATTGATGGCTAGGGCTCACAGCTGGGGACAAGGAGTCACAAGCACTTCCCCCTTTAAAGAGTGGCTCAAACATGAACTATCCTGCTATAATATTCATACCCTAAGCCTACCACACACGTGCACATACATGCTCACACACACACACATAATTCTACATCCATTTAAGCCAGAGATTGGGAGAGGAGAAGAGGGAACTGTCAGAGCTCTGAGTCCCCAGTATAGCAAGATATATAGTGGGTCGGTCTTCCAACCTCCAAGCTAAGGCTGAATCCAGGAGAATCACTCACAGAGACTGAGAGCCTCCCAAGAAGGTGGCACTGGCATGTCATTCCTGCGTGGAATTTCTACTAAAGCAGTAGATTTTAATCCACTGCTTTAGTAGAAACTCCACACCAGTATCTGGATGTGAGCCAATCTGTTGGTACCTCATCTGAGTGCCAATGGGAAAGGAGTTCCAGCAGCAAGAGGTTGGGCAGGAAGGTGGAATGGTGTTGAGACAAAAATGTAAGAAACACTCCATTTCCATAACCACTGTCACCATCTTAATCAATGTCTTCTAAAGAACTCCCTCATGTGCTCCATGAGAAAGTCAACATTTGAATGTCTGTTCCAGAGATCCTGGGGTGCCGACAGCCACTCAGTGATATACAGAGAAAGAGCAACAACCAAGAGACAATTCATGTAAAGCACTTGGAACTGTGCTAGAAA
The DNA here is from genome assembly GCF_000956105.1 of Propithecus coquereli. Taxonomy (NCBI): domain Eukaryota; kingdom Metazoa; phylum Chordata; class Mammalia; order Primates; family Indriidae; genus Propithecus; species Propithecus coquereli. Next base: position 569,622 of record NW_012147745.1, on the reverse strand, counting down.
GTGGTCAATAAATATTAACTGTT
>NW_012147745.1:551996-568758 GCF_000956105.1 Propithecus coquereli | reverse complement strand
TTTGCTTTTCTAGCCTTTTGAGTACTGTGCTGCTAATTGCTAGCTCAAAGGGCTGTCAATCACTCTAGTCTCATCATGATCTAACATCAGAGTTGGATCCATTGTCAAGTAACTTAAAATAAGTACAAAAGAATGAAATATTTTCTGTTCTCTCTAGAACATGGAGTGTTATGGTTTGAATGTTTTTGTCCCCTCCAAAAATTCATTTTGAAACTTAATCCCCAATGCAACAGTATTGGGAAGTATGGCCTTTAGGAAGTGATTGAGTCATTAGGGTTCCATTTTCATGAATGGGATTAGGTGCTCTTATGAAAGGGCTTGACAGAGGGAGTTCACCCATTTTGCCCTTCTACGCCTTCTGGCATGTGAGGATGTAGTAGTGCTCCTCCCCTCAGGAAGATGCAGCATCAAGGCACCATATTGAAAGTGGAAAGTAGTGCTCATTAGACAACAAACCTGCTGGTGCCTTGATCTTGGACTTCCCCACCTTCAGAACTGTGAGAAATAAATTTCTGTTTTTTATAAATAGCCAGTCTCAGGTATTCTGTTAGAGAAGCATGAAAAAAACTAAAACATGAAGTATGACTTACTGCAGCATCACTGTATTGTCATATGTCAGTGGAAAGCACTGATTGTCAGAGAGAGCAGATAGGGACCCCACTTTGTTAAATTGAACAAATTAGACTTATCTAAAGGAATTCAGGGAAGACAATGAAGATTTAAACTTTCGCATCCCAATCATCACCAGGGTGTACGTGGTTACAGATTATAGCCTCTGAGCAAGGATCACATCAGAGTTTTGGAAGCTCCATTGACCTATTCAAGCCCAGTCTTACATTTTTAAGTCTCCAGCAATCTGCATGTGGGCCAGACTAGATATACACCAGGGACTGCTTCATCTGAGCCAAGTGCATCCCATCAATCTTGGTGTTATTCAGTGTTCCTGCATACAGTGCCATAGATCAGCACGAACCAGTTCTCATTTATCACACTCAACCTCCCCAGGATAACACATCCTGGGCCTGGCACTTTCCTGAACATAGAGTTTCAGAATGAGAATAAGGGTCAGATATCTATGGGAATATGCTAACAGGCTCTTAGACCATCAATAAAGCTTATAAGCTCCCAAGGGTTGTTAATAAATATTCCTCTGGCAGTTTGTCCATAAACTCCCCAAGCTCTAACTTCCTGGTTGTCTGGGAGAGCCTCCAGGATCCACTATGTTCTAAGGCCACGAAGCTCATTATCATTTCTTCTACTAATTTACAATAAGTAGAATTTTAAAAATAAAGTCTATTTACATTCTTGCATGAAGAACACCAAAGTGCTTTTGAAGATATGAATGATTAGCACTTTGCTTCATTTTTTAAAAGGCTTTAGGCCAGTTTATTCTTGCCAAACTAAGAGGCAGGCAATTCAAACAAAATTATTTTTCATAGAACCACAAGTTACATATGTATAATATTCATAATTATTTTATTTCCTTTCAATTGTCATTCCTAAATTTTAATAATCTGAGATTTCTTTGAAAATAGGTTCACACATATTTTGAAGAATTACATGTGTGAAACCTCTGTGTGGTGCAACTACTTATAGGTCCTTCACAGACTATAATCATTGTTGGTATTATTCCTACATTTTCAACCATTGGAAAAAAGTGTCAGCCACATCCTCTGTACAAGTCACTTAAAATTGGATGTACTCACTGTATTTTATATACCATTTTATATTGGTATATAGGTCACACCATTTCTGTCCACTGTACTTCATTTGATATCATCATTATTTGCCAGAAAATTGTTTTAGGTATCATGAGTATTATAAATAATGTTTTAATCTGTTTCAATTTTATTTTTATATAAAAGACACTCCATAGTGTTTGAAGAAGAAACCATCCAGTAGGCCCTGGTGACTTACTTTGCCATAGGCCAGAGATTTTGAGATATAGACCATTCCCTATAACCACACCCACACTCCCATTATACAAAGGCAGAAACACTGTAAAAAGAATGACAGGTAGAGAGCAGAAACAGTGATTATAGGAAAACATCAAATAGTGAAAGGATGAAAGCATGGGAGAAGATCGCTCAATGAAAACATGTTAGTATTTTTACCTTTTCTTGTCACAAAGTCCTACATATGCTTTTGGTGCTCAGTTGATTCATACAAGCTTTGATAATACTTGCTATATTCCTGTATTCCAAGGGAAAAGTTACAAGGCTAAGTATATAATGATAAAAACTAAAAATAGTATCATCTCTTCCTGCTTAAAAACAAAAATAATAGGATTTTCTTCCTTTTCAAAGTTTTCCCAGGTGACTTTTCCCTTGATAAGAATTCTATATAATAAAATATATATGCATTTTGGTCTTGAGTAAGGAATGAATGAAGGAATCTGAGACAGGATTAGATGTGTGAAAAATTAAGACAATGGTCCAGATGATTAATCTGTAGTACTTACGTTCATTTTGTCTATTTAATCTGGTATCATAAAAGGATGCGGTCATGCACAAACAACAAGCATCACTATTGTCTAAATATTGACAGTTTTAATCAATTTTAATTGATTCAATCTTAGAATACTCAAAGTATCAAGAGCCTGATTAGACAAAGAAATAAGAAAATAGAGTTTTTCTTTGTCTATATTAGAATTCCTTCTTATCAAGATTTTTTATTTTAAAAATTCACATATGCTAAAATTCATGTAATTTTATATTGACATAAAATTATCTCATTCAAAAAGTAATTATGGTGAACTGTCAGTACACACAACATGACATAGGATCATTTCTTCCCATTCTGCCCTGCTAAGTACAGCTATAAACCAGAAAAATAATGCAAGACACAATCAAAGAAGTCTGGAAAGCAGAAAGACAAAGACGTCATTAGGGACAGCAAGACTGGAGGAAAAACACCAATAGGTTATCTTCTGCCCCCTCACCCTCCAAAGAAGGCTATCTAGGCCTGGTGTTCCCTGACTCCCAACCTAACAAAAGAAGGTAGCCCAGGTAGGCTCGTTCTTCTTCTGGTTGGAGTGGGATCCTGGTAAAAACACCTAGCAAGCCTGGCAGAACCAGCAACGAGGGTTCATCAGGGGCTCTAATGACAAGAAGTTTCCATAGGCAGTGCTGTCCTTCCCCCATGAGCCTAAGATGTCCTTCATTCCCAGCCAGAGATGCTGGGCTTCCAGGCAGCAATGGCAAAAGGGATTCTACCACAGCCAACAGCTTGGCACAGGAAGCCTCATTGTCCTCCTTGGCCAGAGAAGATTTTCCCCAACTTAGAGATACCAAGTGGCCATGTGGCACCAGCAAAGAGGATCCTATCAACAGCAAGAGACCCAACGTGGCAAGGACGTTTTATCCCCATGCTCCAGAGACTCCCTCCCACCAGCCAGAGGCACCAGGAAACCTGGCCTGGGGCACTCCTTCCTCCCCCTCAGGCAACACTACAGGGACCAATGAAAGCCCGAGCAGCACCAGGTAATCAAGCAGACCAAAATAACACCACAAAGGTCTGAAAATAAAATGTCGAATCACAGCCCATAAAACTAGGCCGAGAGCTGCATGCAAAACCTAAACAGGGTAACTACTCACTAAAATAAAAGATCTAAATAGGACCCAGAGTCTACTTTCATCCGATCTCTTCTGTATTGTTACCACTTACCAACTTACATGGCTGCTTCTTTTTAAAAGGCTACAAAAGGGTCTCATAGAGAAAACCCTTTTAAAGGAGACAAATCATTCTGTACTGTGTCTGCAGAGATCAGAGAATGTGAGTGTCATACAGGCTTCAGGGTGGTATACTAAGAGCAAGAAAGAAAGAGAAAAAAGAACATACTTCTTGCATGAGCCATTGCAAGGGAGTTTGTTTTTTTTTCTTACTTTGAAATCATTTATTAAATTGACTCTTTATCTTACTAACTGTTGGCTAAGTACAAAAAACACCTGATTTACCTAATTATGGTAAATTGCACTATTTTCTTCTTTTTTTTCCTTTTTAACTAATTTTTGAATCAATAAGTCTATTTTCATGGTTTAAGTTTTTTCATGATTGAAAATCTAGAATCTATCTATCTCCAAATGCTCCCTCACTGAATTTAGTATTTCTCTATTTCTGGGATATTTTACACTGAAAATCTATTCTCATGCAACACATTTAGCCTAACTGCATTCAAAAGCTATAACAGAATATTATATATATGATTTCAACAAAACTAGTATTTTGTATCATCCAATAGTAAATTAACATGATTTTTACAAGTTCTCATAGTCTTTCATTGAATGAATTCACTTAAATAGAAGCTTTATCACATCAAACAAAACAAAAGATTTTTCTTTTTTCCTTGTTTTTTTCTTTTTGAGATAGGATTTTGCTTCGTCACCCGGGCTAGAGCTCAGTAGCGTCATCATAGCTCACAGCAACCTCAAACTCCTGGGCTAAAGTGATCCCCCTGCCTCAGCCTCTCGAGTAGCTGGGACTACAGGTGCACAACATTACGCCTGGCTAATTTTTTCTATTTTTTTGTAGAGACGGAGTCTCATTCTTGCTCAGTCTGATCTTAAACTCCTAGCCTCAAGAAGTCCTCCCGCTTCAGCTTTCCAAAGTGCCAGGATTACAGCCATGAGCCGCTGCACCCGGCCTAGATTTTCTTTTTTTAATGTGTCATGACATTTAATATTTGGTGATTAATTCATTCATTATAGTACAGTATAGAATATGTCATTAATATCTGTAAGGGAGTGAGTCATTACACTGTCATTTACTAAGAAGGAATCTACATTACCTTGAATTCTAAAGCCTCGGTTTTCTCCTCAAAACACTTGATCCCATCTTTCTTTATCTTAACAAATTATCAAGTCAAAGGAAGTAAGTATACAACATTTCTACCAAAGTGGAAAAACTCATCTTAAATTTCATACTAAGATTACTATAAAAACTTAACCTTGTGCAAATATATAAGTATTTGATGTGCAGCAGCAGAGCTTCGCTGAAAACCTCATCACCTAAATAGTGATTTGCATGAGGAATAGATGCTTCACTATGTAATTTAATTTGCTATGGAACATATTATAAAGGAATGCTTATCAAGAAAAACAGCCTTTAAATTCTCTGAAAAGCTTACTTTACAGAATGAGCAAGACACCACTTGCTTTATTGATTTCCTTTATTTGGAACGTATAATCCACAAGCGAGTTGGCTCTATCATAAATGTTATGGCTTGGATTTATAGCCTAAATGACTACATTAACTATCCCTCCACCATTTGTGTTTGTGAGGTGGAGGAGGGGGGCAACAACAGTAATCTGTTGTGAAATACAAGATAAAGCATTTAAGTGAACTGCCACAATGAGTCTGTCCATGTGAGGCAACCACCTAATCTAGTAGAACACTATCCACGTCCATAAGGTTACATGTCTGCAATTCAAGTTCATGGAGGCTTCTGTCTGAACACAGAAAGGCCAACTGTAAATCATGGTAAAGGCATGGGTCCATTTCACCCATGGGCCGATGAGTGAAGATTACAGTCCTAGACTTGTGCTTGCAAGGGCCTCAGCCATTGTCACAAACAAACAACATGCCTTCAGGCTACTCTGGATTAACACAGAATTCCTCTGTAGCCTAATGAAATAAAAACTGCATGTGGATTTTGTATTTTAAAAGGGTGCACTGAATGGGTGTGTGATAATGTCTTCATCCTCCACCCTGCCTGTCACTGAAGGCAAGTTGGTAGATGGTTTCCTTTCCTGAAATTAGTGTCTAAGGATCTTGGCTGCCTCCCTAAGATATAAGGGAGTGTTCCTTCCTTACATGGAGTGTTCCATCTTTGCCGGGATACAACACAGCCCAGTGAATAAACCATGGGTTCTGGATGCATGCTTCCTAAAACTCCAGAGCTCGTGAACTAGCTGTGGGAGCTCAATTCTTCATGAAAACAAACCTCCATGCAAATTTATGTCATAGCTGTTTTATTTATTGGCTAAGTATAAAACCCCCCAATTTTTCTTTCTAACTATACTTATTCCTAAAATCTTTTTTTGGCATTTAGAGTAAGAAACCTATAATCAATACAAGTCAGTCTGTTGTCTCTAAAGAAAAGTGATTCCAGAAAGTTTTTATTTCCATGTTTTTCAAGGATGCTGAAAAGGTAGAGCAGAGGAACACTTTAGAAATCTGGATATCGAAAAGGCATCATCTTTCATTACATTCTTGTGGCAAAAGGAATGTATATAAGCTGCATAATAGTGTAAATATCTGAGTTTCAAATTGCTTGAAAACAATAAACAAAGTCTTAATAGGGATTGAAGTAAATCTTGAGAGAAATATTTAAGTGCTTCAAAGGGCTTATTTTTAGTAGCACTCAGCCTATGCAATACTTTTATCAATAATTGTAATAATTATATTCCTGATGTTCTTATTACATATTAAGATGATATGACATTGAATGAGACAGAAAATACATTGTATGAAATAATTAGGATCCCCAAAAGAACTCAACACATTGAAACAATGTGATAGATCTAGTTAAATAAAACTTGAAGGGATAAATGGAAAGGCTTGCTATTTGCTCTGGAAAACTACTTAAAAATTAAAACTTGGGAGCCATGACTTAAGAAAAACATATATTCAGATATAATAATTGAATATAAGCTCAAAATTTTTAAAGGAACTATGCGATAGAAAAATCTGATGTGATCTTAGGTTACATTAATACTACATAGAAGGTAGAATAAGTGGTAATAGCTCCATTCTTTGTATTATCAAACTACATCTGGATTATTTATTTATTTATTTGTCTTAGAACTACTATTTCAAGGGACATAAATCATCACATTCTCAGGAGCAAGACCAGAGTAATTTGAGAAGTCAAAACATCATGCCATATCGGAAATATTTGAAAGACTAGGGAAGTTTATACTGGTTGATAAAACTTGAGAAAAATAATTTTTTTTTCCATTCAGGTCTAGGGCATATAACTAGGATGAATGGTTTGAAGTTATAGGGAGAAGGGTTCTGTTGCTATGTATAAGATTGAAGTATTTACCAGTCAGAGCTATTAGAGAAATGGAATAGGCTCCTGCTTCTACTTTTTTTTTTTTAGAAAGTCTCATTCTGTCTCCCAGACTAGAGTACAGTGGCGCGATCATAGCTCACTACAACCTTGAACTCCTGGGCTCAAGTGATCCCCTTACCTCAGCCTCCCAAAGTGCTAAGATTACAGGCAAGAGCCACCATGCCCAACTGGAATAGGCTTCTTTGGATTATAGAAAATTCCACTTAAATGAAAGCATTTAGAAATAGCAAGGGGAGAATGAATAAACAACATGTGATATAGTCATCAAGTGGAATACTACTCAATAATTAAAAATAAATAAACTACCAAGACATACAGCAAAATGGATGAATCTAAAAAATGCTATGCTGAATGAAATAGGTGAGACACCAGATAGGACACACCTTTGATTTCATGTATATTAACTAACTCCTGGATTAGGCAAAAGTATTCTATGGTAAGAGAAATCAGAACAATGGTAGCTTTATATGGAATGAATGAGGGTGAGTGGGATGATAGATGTAACTGACTACAGTGGGCACAGGGGGACACCCTGAGGTGAAAGGAATATTCTATATCTTGATAAGAATTTGTGCCACATGAGTATGTGCATTTATCAGAACTACGTACGTTTAAGATCTGCACACGTCATATGTAAATTATATCTCAGCTTTTGAAACTTGAAATAAAACCCTCTCTTAATCCTATTTTTCCCTTGAGCTACCACCTAGTTCTCTGAACCCCTCTGGATGAAAACTCTTTGAAGAGTTTTCTATTCTTTCTGTCTCCGATTCTTCCCTTTTCATTATCTCGTGGACACTCTCCAATCATGCTTTCACCTGATCACTCCACTAAAACTTCTCTTTTCAAAGTCGCCAATGACCTTCAGTTTAAAAATCTAAGGATCAGTTCTCATTTCTGCCCTCACTGAATCCATCAGCTACACTTGACATAGTGGGTCACTCCATCCTCCTCAAAATTTTTTTCCACTTTCCTCTCCAGGACAATTTTTGTTGGTTTGTTTACTTTCCACTTCACTGGCCACTCACTCCTTCCTGTATCCTTTCCTAGATTATCCTTCTCTTCCTGACATCTAAGTACTGTCATGCCTTTAGGTATTAATCCTCAGTCTTTTCTCTAACTACACATGTGTTCTAAGTGGAACATTGAATCCTATGGCTTCAAAGGCCAATTTTATAAGCCAATAATTCCCTAATTTTTACTTTTAGCTCTCATCTTTTTTATGAATGTCTGACTCAGTTACCTAACTGCTTACACATCTCTCCGTGGATGTCCATAGAATTGGCTTCTCAACTTGAAATGTACCAAACAGAATTCTTGCTTCCCTATACTCAACTGTATCTGCTTCCTTTCAATTTTCCCCACCCCACTAATGTCCTAACCATCCAGCAGATTGCTTCACTCTGCATCACCGAGGTTCTTGTATGGACTTATATAAATTATATTCTAGTGATTAAAGAATGGTTCTATTATATCCTTAAAAGTCATCTTCTTTGACTGAATAGATTGTTTTGAGAGGACCACATATGAAACTATAAGGGAAGAAGAGGAGATATATTAAGCCCATCAAATTTACTCCATCAAACCAGGTCCTTTGGAATGAAGGATATGTAAATATGAAGGTACTAAGGTCAGAAATAACATATCTGGCTGAGAAACTGAAAGAAGTTTGGTGTGACTGGAACATAGAGAACAAGAAGGAGAGAAGTATAAAATGAGACTGAGGATCTATGCGGAGCCTAAGGTGTGTACGTAGAGCCTTGCTGACCATCATAAGGATTTAAGGTTTTATTCTCAGGCAATGAGAAGCAATGGGAAGCCAAAGAAGGCTTGTACATAGGAGATGACCTGATTTGCATTTGTGAAAGCATTGGGGCTTTTATTTGGAGAATAAACTGAAGGGGACAAGCATGGATTCAGAGAGATTAATTCGGAAACTATTACAATAGTCTAGGTAAAGGCTGATGAGACTTGAACTACTGTGGCAGGAGTAGAGATGAAAATAAAGGACAGATTACAGAGATATTTAAGAAATATAATTAATAGTAATTAAGGACTGAGTATATGTGGGAGTTAAGAGAAGGACAAAACATTGACTCCCAGCCTCCAGGCTTAAACAATTAGGTGTTTAAAGATATAATTTATTAAGATAGGAACACTGTAAAAAGAATGTTATGGATCTGTAGGGATGGGAGTGTTTTGGACTTGTTGGTTTGAGTTGCAACTGGAGGTCCAAGTGGAGGAACCAAGCAAGCAGTTGGATTTATGGTGTTGGGACTTAGGAGACAGGAGTAAAAGAAAGATACAAATTTGAGAGTATCTTAGGCTAGTTTCCCTAGAACATAAGGCTGAAGCAAAAGCATATGTCCTTATACTTTACTGGAGAATAAAATCTCAGAGAAGAAGGGGTGAAGGGGAAAAGGAAGAGAAACAGGGAAGGGAAAAGAACAAACGCTAAGAAAACCTTCCAAGCTGGACAGTTGACAACTTGCAGTTGTCTCCAGAGGGGCTATGCGAACTACTGCCCTCAGGACAGACTGACTTGGGGAAAATTTTATCTGCTGGCTCTCTGTCCCCTGGCCTCCATATGTTAAAGTCATCTTATCAAGGCAGGATATTACTCCTCTTTCTAGATGTTTGCTCAAGGAAGATGGTAGAGAAGCTGACATCCTTGTGGGTCTGTGCAACCAGTGAGCAGGGTCTGCCTCTTGCAGGTTGGCATTCTGTGCAGGGCTTCTCAGTCTTTACAATTACAGCAGCAGCAGTGACCTGGTTCTAGAAACCCAAGTATGGCACAAGCTATTCTGGAGTGGTACAAAAACTAGGTCTGGTATGGAGAATCTGGAGAATTGATGAAAAGAAAAAAACTTCCCTGGCAAAATAGGTTGATATGAGGAAAAGAGGACCTGAAAAGGGAAGGAAGAAACAATAAAAGATGTATTGGATACTAAAATGGTGAGGAATAAAATTGAGAATACAATATATTAGTGTCTTCAAATTCAAATAATATTTTAGAAATAAGTTGAAAATTTTAGAGAAGCAGGTTTGACCCCAAACCAGAAACAAATATATAGTGCAAAACAAGTCAGTTTAGCATCAGCTAGTCTCTATAACATGTTCTAGAAACTGAAAATGTTTGCTTATGTATGGAATTCAGTGACAGAAGCACGAATGTTTGCAAACATTGAGAAGAAATCAACTGAACTTAGAGTTTTCATTAAGAAAAACTTCAGAGTAAAATGAAGTTGTCCAGAAATGCCACCCGGCTCCCCCCTCAGTTATTTTAACTTCACAAAAATTCGAAGAGGACACAAAAGCAAGCAGCATGTGGTATCACCCAGACTACTACTCCACAGGAAGAATAACATGAAAATGCAGGCAATGGCAAAGAAAGATAGGGTTTGTGTGATTCCTAAATTTAAGAGCATGCACTGCCTGCCTACTAAGTTATTTCTAGTATAGCAGCACCTGATTGGTGAAATAGACAAGAGGGTATTGCCCTGGTTAGAGTGGGGCGAGGTGATCATGGGGCTTCCCTATTTGTTAATCCAATTTTCTAAATTCTGTGTCTAGCCAAAACAGAGTGCTAGATAGATGGATATGTCTAATACTAAGTCGACGTGGCCAATTTAGCAGCATAAGGGGGAAAAATAGGCCTATTCAAATTCCAAATTGGCTTTAAATCACCAGGAAACTGCCACCTGATTTGCCAATGGAGGAAAAGTGGTTGACTGTGATACATACATACAGATAACATAACCAAAATAAAATTCATGAACGTTGTTGTCTTCAAATGAATAGTGCTCAAGTTGAAAGTATTAATAAATGGTTGGTTCACTGAAGCTATATAAAAGCTGAAGCCGACTTTTGCCAGAAAATTCTCTGAAGAACTAAGCCTCACAAAACACCTCAGTACGAAGCAACTGCACAGAATACCAACAGCTTTCCTACTGAGCTAAATCAATTCGAACAGCTGTTAGTTTTTCAGAAATACATTTCACTCCAAAGGAGACCTGCCTGGGGACAAGGTGTGACTTTGCAGATGAGAAATGTGTTTTTCTTCAGTTCCCAACAAATCGAAACTCTTCTCTTTAAGAAACCAAGCTTCAGATTAGCATCTGTTGGGTGTGCCTGAGTTCAACAGAATATTCTGACACTTCTGTCAAAGGTGACTTTTAAGTATGCCCAAAATAAATCCTTTACCTAATCAATGAGAACTCACTTTTAAACCTCTATTTAATCCTCTATTTAGTGAAGGTGGCAGGTTTCAGAAATTTAATTCCTTGTGATAGAAATTGTTCAATTTAAAGTCTCGGCACAGAAGCAGATCTCTTTATCATGGAAGACCTGTTAACAGGCAGGCCAACAACTGAGTACCAGCTCAGTAAAACAATACAGGAGGGAATGGCCAGGAAACTTGTGTCACATTAAGGAAGAAACAGAAGTGGTTGATGTATCATGGGCTCCCAGATAAACTTGCGGGCACCTCGTTTTCTGCAATAAAAAAAATCTACAAGGAGTCCACTTGCTCAAGGCTTCTTGGGTGTGACTCCAGGCAAAAAAATTAAAAAAAAAAAAAAATCTCCATGCTCTATACTCTCTATTCTCTCTTGAGAGCTGCAGGCATTAAATTTTCTTAAATTATTTTGGTAAAAAAAAAAAAATAAATGAATTATTAGGAGGTAAATTCTATTGTCTATCTAGATCATGGAAATGTAGAAAATGGACATTTGGTAGTGAATGAACTATAGATACCAGTTAATCCAACCCCTGGCCTCTCCATTTTCCTGATGAGCAAACTTAAGACTGAAAGCAGTTAAATTATTTGCCCAGCATCATGTGCCTAATCAGTAGCATGATCTAAATTTAATGTCCGTTTCATTTTACTTTTGGGTAATAAAGTCTTCAGCCAGTTTTGTCAGCTAAGATTTTTCAAAAAATATATAAATAAATAAGGCATGGGGAGAGGTGAACAGGTGATTTTTGATGGCATACTTTGAGTTAAATACGTGTAAGAAGTGTGATTCTGACAATCTTCCAAATATCTCAGTACATCCCTCTCCCACCCACAGTAGAAACTTCTACTCAGGACCATTATAAAAATGGCCTGGCTCTATGGCTCTGTCAATGATATCTTCAGGAATCTCTCTGGGCACCCACAGCTGCTGTATAACCTGGCCTTTCCTGCTCTGAGCCATCCACTTCTGACCTTCCTCTCTGGACCTAGGCTTCACTCACATTCCCTTGTTCTCACCTCAGGGCTTTCATACTCACTGTCCCCTATGTTAGAGGACCACTCCCAGCTTGTTAAAGAGATGAGTTGGTCTCATAATCTAGGTTTTTGATCAAATGTCAATCTCCTCAAAGAAGCCTTTCTTGACCACTGTTTTTGAAATAGCCCCTGTTTGTCTCCATACTCAGCTTTATTTTGTTTTTAATACTTATTACTCTCTGAGATGATACTACATATTTAACTTTTTGATGTCTCCTCCACTAGAATGTTGTTCTATGAGGCCATGAACCTTTTCTATTTCTTTTTTTATCCCTCCCAACTTTATCCCTCACATGTAAAACGCAATACATATGTGTTGAATCAATAATTGAATGAATGAATGTGTTCTTTCTGCTACCTACTGAAAATCCTGAACCTACTTGTTCATTTTGATAATTGCAGTTGCAGACATGGCTTAAGGATCTATATTTTTCTGTTTGTCTGAAACTCTTTGGATTTGTATAAAGGCAGGCTAGCACAGTGGTTTATAGCATTGATTCTGGGGTTGGTGTATTTGAGTTAAATTTCATATCTGTCACTGGGTAGCTGGGTAACTTCATCTTCCTTGCTCAGTTCTCTCATTTGAACAATTCTACTCATCTCATGAGGTTTTTGTGAGGATTAAATATATTTAACTCACTTAGGTTTTGGCACATTGTCAACTCTTGATAAATGTCGCTATTCCTATTACTATTATTGTTATTGAATATTTCATGAAGTCTTTCTGTTTCCTGTCCCTAACAGTGGCTACTAGGCATGCTCCCCGCTGGCTACTCCATGCTCCACAATCAATGCAGCTCTCTTGCCTACCCAGGCTCGTACAGTGCCAGTAGCCTGCTAATATCCCAGCCACCCACTCTCAATACAGGAGAGGAGATTGAATACTTCCTCACTAAACCTTGATCAATCCTGTGAAGTAGGCATCACCTTTAGAAAAGTGAGGATTAGAGACATTAAATTAATCTCCCAAGGTCACACAACTTATAAGTATCTGTGCCATGATTCAAATCTGGTCTTGCAACTTAATCTTAACTACACCTTCCTTTGAAGTGCATCTTCTTCACTATATGCTTCTGTTCATTTAATATCACCAATGCTGAATATTCCACTTTAATGCTTACTGCTGTGATCACCACATAAACCTGCAAAGATTTTTCTGAGCACAATGATCCACATAAAACAGTGTTGCTCTTCACAGGAAAAGGAAACTAGGATTTTATAAGAATTTGCATGTGTAAACCAGAAATGATTTTGCATAAGGGACATAATTTTAAAAGGCCAGGTATTTGATCAAGCTAATACAAATTTATAGAATTAATTGGATCTGTCAAAACATAGCTGGCAATAAATGCCCATTACTCCAACCCTTCAAGGAACTGGCCTCTTTTCCAAACTTTGTTTATGGCTCATGCAATAAATAGAAAAAGACCACAAATATACAATTTCAGGTTTTCTTATTACATAATCTTTAGAATAAACCTACATTTTCCCAAATGTTTTTCTTTTATGCAAATGAGTTTAAAGTTCTTACAATTGTTAATAATATCATTATATAAAAATGAGATGCAATAATTATACTCTGCAACCGAGTAACTCCATTCTAATCATTTTTTTGTATTATGACATTTGCTAAGATTTTCTGAGAAAGAGCTTTTGTGCAAAGGATCTAATCCAAGGAAAACTCGACCTTATGCTTTCTATGCAAATTTAAGAGATGGAGCTCATTTTGCCTTGTAAGAATTTCTCAAAAAATTTTAAACTATGTCCCAGAATATAATTGCCTACAGGTAAATTACTGCAAGCCTGGCCTGTTTTTCCAGTGATTCTCATTATCAAACTGCAGATGTATTTCCATAGAAGGTACGTGCTTCACTAAGTGAATAAAAATCATATTTAAAAAGGAATTATAGTTATCATTATTAAAATACTGAAAACACTGAAATTGCAAATACCATAAATGACAAATTAGACATGTTACAAGATTTAATAAGATGTGGACACTCCATTTTCTAACCCTTTGTGTCACTAAAATATGCAATGTAGTTTCTGTCATTTTTGGAGGAACAGTGATGAATAGGATGTGAGTAGATCAAGTCAGCCATCTCTGCTCTTTACTTTTTTATAATATCTCATGACTAAGTGAGATTTATCCTGAGAATGTAAGTTTGGTCCAAAATTAAAAAAGCAACCAATGTGTTTCATCACCATATCAACAGACTTAAAAACAAGACCTATAATCAATGGAGTAGATGGAGAAAACATTAAACATTAAATTTGCCAAGATTTAATATTTATTTATTATAAAATGGAAAAAGGCCAAGCAATCCAGAAATTAAACGGTACTTCCTCAACCTAATAAAATTGCATATGTGCAAAACCTACAGCTAACATTTTTTTTCCCTACAGCTAACATTATGCTTAAAGGTGAAATTACCTCTTCTATTCAACAACATACTAGAGGTCCTAGCCAGTGTAAGAAGTCAATAAAAAGACATACAAGTCATATAGATAGGAAATGGAGAAATAAAAGTATCTCTATTATCAGATGACATGATTATCTACATAGGAAATATTAAACAATCCTCAAAAAGGTATTAGAAATAAAAACTAAGTTCAGTAAGATTGCAAGTTTCAATGTTATGATTAGGAAAATCAACTATATTTTAATATACTAGCAAAAATATTTAGAAATTTAAATTTTAAAACAATAGTTATGACAGCATCAAAACATGAAGTACTTTAAAACTATGATTCTAAAAAACTACACATTTATGAGAGAATTCAAACACAGCTAAATAAATGGAGAGATGTATCATATCCATGGAGTAGAAGTCCCAATGTTGTTAACATGTCAAGTTTTACAAAATTGCAATGACAAGCTAATTCCAATATTTAGATGAAAAAATCAAAAGAATTTGAATAGCCAAAACAATTTTTGAAGAATAAAGTTAGAGGACTCACTGTAACTTATTTAAACATTTACCATAAAGCAACAGTAATCAAGAGAATATGATATTGGTGAAACAACGGACACATAGATCAATTGAAGAGCACAGAGAGTCCAGAAATAGACCCACATACATGGACAATTGATTTTTGACAAAGTTGTCAATGCTATTCAGTGAAAAAAGACCAACAAATGGTGCCTGAAAAATGCAATATCCATATTTTTAACAAGGATTTCAACATATATTAATACTCTAAGTCATACAAAAATTAACTCTAAATGGACTACGGCTCTAAATATAGACACTAAAATTTAAAATTTTTTAGAGGAAAACATAGGAGAGATTCTTTGTGACTTTAGATTAAGCAAAGTCCTCTTATATACAAAATCAAAGCATTATTCAAAAAAAGAAAGAATTTTAAAATTGTTTTAATCAAATTTTAAAACTTTTCTTCATTCAAAAGTGTTGTTTGGAAAAAGAAAAGACAAGCCACAGCTTAAGAGAAAATACTTGCAGAAAACCTGATAGGGCACTGGAATGCAGAATAAATAAATAAAAATCTTTACAACTCAATAATAGTAAGATAAACCACCCCCCCAAAAAAAATTTTAGCCAGAAGATTTTATCAGACTTATCACCAAAAAAGATACACAGATTGCAATTAAACACACAAAAAGATTCTTTACATCACTAGTCATTAGAGGATTCAAATTAATATCACAACCAGGTACTACTACATGCCCATTAGAATGGCTAAAAATTTTTTAAATGATAATCTCAAATATTGGTGAGGAAGGAGAGGAACTGGATCTCTCTTACATTACTGGTAGAAATGCAAAATTGTACAACTACTTTTTAAAATAGTTTGGGAGATTTTCATAAAGTTAAACATCCCCTTACCATATAACCCAACAATCTCACTCCTAGCCAAGGGAAATAAAAAAATATTCACATAAAATCTTATTTATGAATATTTATAAAATGACTTTATTCTGAACTGTCAAAAACTGGAGACAATCTGTATGTTCATCAACCAGCACGTGGATAAAGCATGTGTATACATCCATACAAAGTAATACTATTTAGCAAGAAAAAGGAATGAGCTACTGATACATGCAACAACATGGATAAATTTTTAATGTATTATGTTAAATGAAAGCAGCCAGACTCAAAATGCTACACACTAAATGGTTCTGTTTTATGTGACACTCTCAAAAAGGCAAACTATGGAAGAGAAAACAGACTGGTGTTTGCCAATGGGCATGTGGAAGGTCACTGGCTGCAGCATTGTATATGGGACCTCTTTGAAGTTATGGATATGGTCTATTATATTATCTTGCCTGTGGTGGTGGGTACATGACTCTGCATTTGTCAAAATAAACAAGATTGTTATTGTAAATAGGGTGAATTTTACTGTACATAAAATTTACCTCCACAAAACCAACTTACAAAAAAATCTATTAGGTG
>NW_012147745.1:541234-551111 GCF_000956105.1 Propithecus coquereli | reverse complement strand
CAGGACAGTAATATATCACATAATTTTCTCGAAACTTTGTCATCCTGCTCCAATTGGTCATGAGATGGCAAAAATCAGTAAGTAATAGAATAAGTCAGCATGACTGATCTGCACAGCAAAACTGCACAAGATGATAACAAAAAAGGCTTGTTCTGCTCTTTTTAGGACTTTGATAATGCATGCAGAACTGGGACAATCATATTTGCAGGTTTTGAATCTGATTTACCATTGCCTTCCAGATCTAGCTGCCCAAATGAGATTCATGTAACTCCAGGACCATCTGTAAGTGCACGCTTACATTCCAGTTATCCCCTGGTGAGACACACTCTCTGACCCCCACAGTCCTAGGCAGATGATTAATCTCTTCATAATGTTTTGGTTACATTTAACAATCTGTCCCTTCACTTTCAGAACTTCTCCCAAGAAATGTGGAGAATATTTCCATCTGCCTATGTAAAAGCAAATATTTTGACCATCATACTTACCTTTGTTAAAATAAATCATTTTACTAAGAAAATTAGGAAAGACTACATTTACTTTGTTTCTTCCAATAGCAGTGTCTCCTCTATTTAACCACCACCCACATTTTAAAATAAATTCACTCTGTAATTAGAATCATTGCCAAATAAAAACAATGTTGTTTAATAAAACTTTCAATGATAAATCTGGTGAATCTCACTCCACAGAAATTCTGCCACAATGCAAATGTTTAAAAGAATACAGATGTGGAGTCCCTAGCTCAGTGGAACAAGTGGAGCAGATGTTTCCAGGGGACCTGCTAATTGCACTACTTCCCACTTCATACCAATCTTTAAATATTTTCTCTGGCATGATCACAGGATGATGACTGAAAAATACATTGGAAAGTTCTTTTTCTTTCCTAAATTGAATTATAACATAATATCTTAATTTAATTGAGAGTTTCCTATATGCATGCTAAAATTTTAATATAATACACAGACCCAAGAACCCTCAAGCGTCTGTGAGAACAGTGTGTTAAAAAAAATGAATGTACCAAATGGTAAAGTTACTGTCTTAACTTTTTCAAAAAATCCAAGATCTAGAAAATATTAAAACATGGCTGAAGATGCATTAAAAGAATAGGAAATTTGCTATAATTTATCTTCATGCACATTGTCTTAATTACGTACCAAAATACATTCCAGTAACTCAAAGAGTCAGCATCAAAGTATCAAAATAAGCACTAGTGCATTTGCATATTTATGCTTTTAGTCATAAAGACAGCTATAAAAACAGCATCTATGCAGAATCTGGAAAAGCAATAAATAGTTGGGGAGCAAGGGTGTGTTTTAATATATGTATTATTAGTAGATTTAGCTATAAGGCATATTCACTTAAAACATCTGTTTCTTAGTTTCACTCTGTGTGCAATGGTATGATTATTAGTGGTCTTGTTACCTCCCAAAATATAAAGTTTGTTATTAACTTTGATAAGTATATAATTTCACTTTGCTTTTTCCACATGTGTTACTAATATAAGATGTATTGCTTGTTTCTATTTCTACTTGGCACCACTTACTATTGTTTTTGGTGAACAATTGAATTCACATTTTGAATGTTTTCCATGTGGATTATGAAGTACACAATTGGAACTAAAGAAAACCTCCAGCAGATTTCTATAATATTATAGAGTCCATGAAGTAATAGATAAATATAGTGTATTGGCTCTGAAACAATATAAAGGATTTTTGCCTCAAACCACAGTAATGAATAAATCATCACTTTAGAAGAATATTAATTTGATGTGAAATATGTAGATGATGAACTATATAACTTGGTTGGAGTGCAATATATGGCACTAGAACCTGTGATGAGAAAAATCTACGTGGTTTGTACCAATACTCATAAAATTCTCATCCTAAAATAATTAGTAAATACCAGTGGAAGCATATGGTTTCTTGAGAAATGGGTTAGAGTTGTTATCAACTTATTTTGGATATTTTTTATATTAAAATAACATAAGAACTATTTATTAAATACATTCTTTCATACATGAAAAATTAACAGTTCTTTCCTTCTTTCGCACCCCTGCTCTACCTGCCTTCTACCTTTTGTCATATAATGACTGAGAGTGTCAACTAGACAGCTATTTGGTTGATTTGGCTGGTTTGGGCTTTATTTATTTTCCCTTTCTTTTTGAAAATTTGGTTTGAAAATCAAGTAAGCTAGCAATTTAAAAAGGTCTACAGAGTGCCTGTGCCGTGTGCTAAAGAGACGGGAGACGGGAATTTAGTGTGCTCAGTGGAGACCAGCCCAAACAGTGCACATTCAATTTGGGGGGGTTCTTTGATTCCGGGGTGTTAAGAAAGTTGTTCCAATAATGTGTTAATGCCGCCTAAGACCTGAGCACAATCATACATTAGCTAGACAAGGAAGGGTGGAAAAGGGACAAGAGCATATGTAGGAGAAAGAAAGTAATGATAGTTTCCGGGACTGTCTGGCTCTTGAAAACTCAGTCGACAGATGCTGTATTAGTTTTCTACTGCTACACTTATTCATTTAAATTTCTGTAGGTTAGCAGTCAGGCACAGCATGGCCACAACCTCACCTGAGGGTATCACAAGGCCAAAATTAAGGTGTTGGCTGGGTTGAATTCTTATCTCAAGGCTCTCAAGAAAACTCTTTCAAGTTCATGCTCTTTGATTAAGTCAGTTCTTTGAGGTTGCAGGTCTGAGGTCCTCTTATCCTTTCTGGTTGTCACCATGGGGCTGTTCTCAGCTCCCAGGGGCCACCTGCATTCCTTGTCATCTGGCCTTCTTTATCTTCAAGTGAGCAATGCTATATTGAATCTCTCCTATGCTTTGAAATTTTGACTTCCTTCTCTGCTTTTATAGGGTTCCTATGGTTAGGGTAGCCTCACCTGGATAATCTCCCTCACTTAAAGTCAACTATGCCATATGCTATAAGTCAATTATGGGAATGAAATCTGTCATGTTCACAGTCCCAGGGGTTAGAGAGGACATCTACACCAGAGCTGAGGGCCATCTTAAAATTCCCTTATCACAGGTGGTGACACAAATGAGATGTAGATACGGGAGAAAGGAGGGACCAGAGAGGAAAAGCTGAGTTCAGGTTTGGGTAAGATGAATTGAGAATCAGTGAATATTCAAGTGGAGATGTAGGTATGCCATTGGGTAGGTTCCTCTGGCATTCAGAAGAAAGGTCTGGCCTAGAGAAAGAGAAATGAGTAGTTGGTGTATTATTAATAACTGAACCTATGAGAGTAGATTATATCATCTATGGAAAGTTATAGAAGGCCTAAGACCAAGCCCTAAGAAACTGAAGGAATGGGTAGAAACCAAAAATTTGTGACAGAGAGGAAAAGAATCTACTGACGTAAGTTCCAAGAGAAGATATAACTTAAAAAGATAGCATTTGTTTTTCTGTGTTAAATCTTGCTGAGAAATCTACTAGAAAAAATACTCATATATACTACTAGGGATTGAGTGACATGGAGTAAGCGGTTACTGTGGACTAAGCAGTTTCAGTAAAATGATAGGTACCTAAACCCAACTAGCATTGTTTGAAGAGGAAATGAAATCAATGAGTTTTAGATAATTATTTAAGTAATTTGGCTCTCAAGGAAAGGTACATAAGGGATTTTGTTTGTGTCTTTCTTTTAAGATATGAGAGATTGGGCATATTTAAGCAAAAATGAAAAGAACTCAGGAGACAGGAAGAGGCTGGAAGTGTGAAAACCCCTGAGGGAGATGATGGTAGGATATTAAATTTTCTAGAAGCACCTCTATCACTGCAACCTGGCCAAGGAAGAGAAGGTTGGGTGTGAATATAGAGAGTCCATAAATTTATTGGTGTAATAATGAAGATATTTCCATTTATTCTCTAAGTAGATTAAGAGGGAAGGTAAGTTTTTGAAAGTGTATAAGACAGGACTGAAGCGAAAGGTCTGAGGAAGAGAAAGTTTACATTTGTCTTTGTGGTGAATGGGAGAGGAAGCTGCCTAGAGAAATATCACCAGATTATCTGCTAGTCAGTAGGACCCAAATAAAGACAGATTCACAAAGGAATCAATTGATTTGTTTCTGCCTTTTTCTCCAGTAGCATACAGCTACTATTCTTAGAGCTATCTATAGAAACTAAAAATAATTATATTCATTAACCTAGGCTTGGTATTTTTACCAAGGAGCTGAGTTGGGAAGACAGTGGGATAAAGAGGTTTTATGTATTCCCAAGAAAGTGGTTAAAAAGATGGATCATGGAAGCCACACCAAATAAGAGAGATGAGATGGTAGGAAGTAGGGAGAAAATGAAATCAATGTCTTGTTAAAACCAGAGTTGCCAGTTATAGTGGGAATAATTGAGCATTTTATCTAAGAAGATGAAAGGTTATTTTGAAGAAGTAGAATGTCTGTATCAGTGATTTCAGAGAAATATTTGCTTTCTATCTCATAATTAATTACATTTAAACTTTATTTACCCTACCTTCTATATTTATATGGTTTCAATAGTCACTGTAAGTCCTTTTATACCATAAGTTTTCTTTTTTGTGGGTTTGTCATTTTGTTTAATCCCTTATTTAACTGACAAAATTACCGAAATATATAAATACTATACATATATTTTTTAGTCATATATGTGTGTGTATATATCATACACACACACACACACACACACACACACACACATAGCTTGCTACATTCTGGGCACTTTATTAAATACTTTATGTGCATTTTCTCAATGCATCTTCACAACAAAGACATGAGTGTGTTAATTTTACAGATTACAGAACTATTAATACTTAACTAGATAGGTTAAGTAACTTGCCCTAAACTACACAGTCTATAGAGCTAGTACTATTGAAAGAGGAACAGATAATTAAACAGATCTGCTCAATTTCTAATTATAAATTTTTGTTTTTAAATACTAAGCTGAAATTAGGTATATATTTTTGAGCCTTTGCTTATGAGTGTCTTTCTATTCTTTTGTATAAATTATAAATTGGCTGATGTATATCTCTAAGAATATATTCAAGTATTTTGCAATAAATATTGGAGTCATTGGTAATGATTCTGATAAACATGGTTTCCTATTTTGAGGTCCTTGGAAAAAGATGACAGGAGAATATCTGAGAAATAATTTGGAAAATTGATAAGATTGGGTGACGAATTGGTTATATCCAAATAGAATTCATGTTCAAAGGGAAAGTCAGGATTTCAAGCCATATCAATGCTGACACAGAATGTAATTAGCTACCTCCAGGTTCAGCAGAACCCTTGGCTGTGTGTGTCCCATGCTCCTTCACAGATCCCTAGTCAGATCAACCTCCCAAACTCCAGGATTGCTGCTTCTCCAAACATTCTCTCTCCTTATGTCCCTGTTTCATGTCTTAGTCCACACTTCCACTCTCAATGCATAGCACCTCTGGTTTTATTTCCAAGAGAAGGAAGCCATCAAGACTGATTTCTCTCTGCTTCTCTCTGTATCACTTACTGATTCTAACACCCGTTCTTACCTCTGCCTTTCAGGCTCAAACAAGTGTGGCTGTGCAAAAATTAATATTTCCCAGGAGCCATAGATTTCATCTCCTACTGTAGTCTAGATTAACTATACTTCACTTACTGTCCCAATTTTCTCCCCATTAGTATACTATAAACTCCCAATTCTTTGCCCTCGGCCTACTAAAAAACAAACAAACAAAAAGTATTCCTTAAAGTATCTCCTACCCTCCTCA
Organism: Propithecus coquereli; assembly: GCF_000956105.1. NCBI lineage: Eukaryota > Metazoa > Chordata > Mammalia > Primates > Indriidae > Propithecus > Propithecus coquereli. The sequence goes on along the minus strand of NW_012147745.1, from coordinate 545,398 downwards.
TCTCACTGTCATCTGTCATATCCCAGAGACATCGTGGCATAGGGTAGAATGAAAAGGTTTTGGAAGCAGACCAAGAGATGTTGTTGGGTTTTTTGGCCCACTCATACACTACCATTTAGCACTTTGTCCCTTAACTTTCTCCAAGATTAAATTTCCTGATCTTCAAAACAAAAATGATACATACCATTCAATAGCATCCTCTGCAAAATGTGGTAAAAAACACATTCCCAGTCTTTTAATTGGGAAGTAGACAAGGGAAACAGAAATGAGTAAGGACTTTTGTATGGCCAACACCCTATCTCTTCATTGCCAAAATTCTTAAAAAATAACCATTGTCATAATTTCTAATTCTTCAACTCCTACTCATTGCTTAATTTAATTCAATACACTTCGACTTCTGGCTTTACCACTCAGCAGAAATTGGTCCAAGGTCATCAAATTGCATTATACTTAAATCTTAAGGTCTCTTTAACATTCCATTTAGCTTTCCCTCATATTTTGTGTTTCCTCTGGGTTCTATCCTTTGTCCTTTTATAATTTTATTTAGAGAATCTGAGAATCACTTTAGCACTAATATTTTCAATAACCATATGTACATCTCAAACTTTGTCTCTATCAAACTGTAAATTCTTATTACAAATTGCCTGTTCAGTATCAAATACTGATGCAAAACTATTCAAAGAGGAATTCCCCATAGAACCTAATTCTTCTGAATTCCTGAAATTTCTGCATGTTGCCCAAGTCACCATTCCCCAAGCAGGAAACCTTGGATTCACTCTCAGTTTCCCTACTCATCACTTCCCTCCTTCAGGTGTAATTTGGTACTATTAGGTAGATAGTGAGGGATTCCGGGTCTCCTAAGGATGAAAGTATGTGCTGTTGCTTTGGTGCAATTTCCCCACCTGGGAAGAAGGACAAGGGTGGGCCCCAGGCCCCCATCTTGGTCTTGCCCCACCCTAATTCTGCCCTAAGCTACTGCCATACCTGGGGGAGAAGGAAAAACCCTATGAATCTGCCAATCAGAACTTAGCATGCCAGCTGCAAAAGAATGCAGAGGACTCTCTAGCCAACAGGCCAAGCAGCATAGATACCCTAAAGTCTGGAAATTGACCTAGAACAACCTGCATGTGTGGTCTAAGACTCAGGTCATGCAACTCCCAACTATCCAATCAAAGTGGTACCATGGTGATGTCTGAGCCACAGGGAGGTCCCAATCCGGACACCATAAAACAAGACTCAAGCCATAACCAGGACTCTTTTTGTCCTTTCTTTTGCTTTCCCTTTGCTGCGACGATGGGTCTGGTTGCCATCTGTGGCATATGTGTCACACTCTGTAAACCTACATCTTGCTCTTCCTCTATAATTCTATCATTCTCTCCTCAATAAGCCTTATTTTTGTGTTTGCCTTACTTTGATAAGTGTGGTAATTCTTCTGCCATGAGCATGCTAATAAACAACATTTCAGACTGAAACCCTACAGCAGCATGTACTTTTAAAGTCAATTTTAAAAAAAATGTAAATTAAGTTGTAAATTCAGTATATTCTAGTAACTTAAAACTTTGTCTAAGTTAAGAATTTTGGCTTACTCAGTTTTGTAATACCAGCACTAGGATAATATCTACAACATAATAAATAAATGACTCTACCAATCAAATCGATTATAATATATAATGCACTTATCATTAGCAAACAAACTATTATAGAATGATCTCACAATTTCTACTGCTATTAGACACTACAATGATTTTATATTGAAATCAATCCTTGGTTTATGTTTATTTTTAGATAAGAAATGCAAATTAAAATATTAAATGTGAATACTTTAATGAAATATAGACCCTTCTGAAATTTAAAAAAATATCTGTTTTTATTTTCCTTCATGGACTATGAAGTGAAGACATATATAAGTGAAGACATTTGTGTGAAAATGAAATTTAAAATAAATTAACACAAAATAAATCACATTATTACATTAATAAAAGTAAACTTCTTGTTTACTGACTACTATTTGAATGAGAAAGTTCCTGATTATTCTTATATCACACCTCATTTAAGTAATATGGCGGTCCATTAAGCTATTCCAGAATTGTTAAACTTAGATATCTATCTTTGTTATTTTTCTAAAAGAAAGTTTATTTATAGATTATTATTTAGTAAATTACTACACTGTACCATATTCTTTAAATTTCAATTCTCCTTTGTTACTTGAGAAAAATGAAGAATTTTTATGAATCCCATATACTGAATCTGAAATTCTTGTCACTATTGACTTTTCCAGTTGGACTTTTTATATTCTTAATAGAATAATAAGCAAAGTAAAGAAAGAGGGGTCAGGAGTTTGGGAATTTTACATCACATTAACTAATTTTACATCTTTAGAAAAGTCCCTTTACTTTCTAGACTTCAGCATCTTCATTAATAGCTCTAGTAAGGAAATATTCTGTTAGAAGCTTCATATTATTTACAACCATTAGTCATAGTTCTGTTTTTTCCCATTCTTCAATAATCACACAAAAGCAAAAGTGAGAATAAAGAACAGAAACTCCACTTTCCTTGAAACTGTGGGATAGCTAAAACCTCAATCTAAACAATAGCAAAGAGGCTTCCAGAAGCACTGGACATCTAAAGTAGTATAAGGAAGCATAGTTCAAGGGGGCCTGTAGCTACGAATCTCAGAAAATCAGGCTGAGTGCACTTCTCTAAGTAAGCAGCACAAATATGTTTGTTTCAGCTAAACGTAAAAGCTTAAACTGCAACCATTTTATTGTAACTCATCAATTTATCAGCAGCAATTTGCGTAGTGTTCAGCGAAGTCATTCTTTATTCCATTTGGCCTTGAAGTCACTGGTTGTAACCAACTGGTGAATGAGCTGATCTGGAGCATCCAAAGCAGCTTTACTCACATGTCTAGTGCCCTGATGGAGATGACTAACATGCTGGGCTTAGCTGAGACCATCTAACTTGTGCCTCATATGGTCTCTCCACTGTGGTGGTCTCGGAGTAGTTGGACTTCTCAAACCTTAGCTCAGAGTTATAAAAACAAGTGTCCCATCAAACAGGGCAGAAGCCAATGGCCTTTTATGACCTCCCCTCAGAAGTCACATTGCCTCACTGTCTTTCATTGGTTGAAGCAGGGGCAAGCCCACCCAAATTTAAGGGAAACCCCAAAGTCTTGACAAGAGGAGCGTCAAAAAATGTGCAGCCATATTTTAAAACAGTGCCACAATGCCAAACCAATAAAATTTTACTGGCCACATGGAAAACATGTGAGTAGGCTGCTGTTGAGAGCTTCCCACATCTGGTTGGGTTATAGGAAAAGCCAAGTTGGAGCTGAATAGAAAACACAGACAATCCACATTGCTGAAAAGATGGAGGAGGGAAGACCAACAATGTGAGGGACCCTAGAGATGCTAATCTCAGCTGACCAGTGAGGAATAAGCTGAAAAATAATACTCTCACTAAGAGCTATTGAAAAGAAAATTTCTATTTGCTCATAAGATGGACTTAGTCTTTCTTCCTAGTTCAGAAAGGATTAACCAAGATGGGTAATCAAAAAGAACAAAAATAGAATACTTTTTTTTTTAAAGAAAGGAAGAAATAAATAGGAAAAAAACAAATGGCAGATCATAAATATTAACTTTAAAAAAGGTTCTAATATTGAGAAAGAACAGAAGAAAAACTGTGATGAAATATATGGCTATAAAATTAAATTTTTAAAACTTAATGAAAGTCACTTCTATAATTCAAGAATTGAAAATAGGCTTACTAGAGATTAGGAAAATATTGTGAGACTATGTAAAGGTATAGTATATAACCTAGATGAATTTATTAAAGAAATGGCAGAGAAAAATAAAAATATCACAGAAAAGAATTCCACACTGCAATCTATGCTAACGTGTTGCAATCTATGCTAAAAATGTTGCTAACAACACAGGAAGAGATATGAAGTCCAGGATTTGAATAAAGTGAGCAAAAAGGAAACTATGCCAATTTTTAAAATGGGTTATAATGAAAATGGTAGAATAATAAATGTGGAATATAAATCAAAGAAATGCGAAGACTTCATAACTGGAGTCCTAGAGTAAGGGAAGGAAAATGACAGAACAGAAAGAAAAGCTATTTAGATATATAATTAAAGAAAGCATTCCAGAAATATTAATAAAA
>NW_012147745.1:537751-540109 GCF_000956105.1 Propithecus coquereli | reverse complement strand
TGTTGTATACAAGAGAGTAGTCAATCTAAGCCATGTTACTTAAAAAGATGTTGCTTATGTCAGTATAGAACAGAAGAAGCAAGTTACTTGGAAAAATTGAAAATTAAAGAATTGGAAAGACATACTAGACAAATGCAAACAGAAATCAGAAGTTGGGATTTTAATATATGAGATTGAATTCAGAGTGAAAGACATTAAATGAGATGGAGAAGATACCACTCAAGTTTCAAACCACATGAATATCTATCGGTGTGAATATATCTACACCAAATAGCATTGCATTAGTACATATGAAGGGGGAAAAAGGGGAATCACAGGGATAAACAGAAATACATTACTAGCAGGAAACTTTAATTCACTTCTCTTAGTCAATGATAGTTCAAGTGGACACGAAATCAGTGAGAAAATAGAAGACATAAATAGCGTGATGATTTTTCAGGTAGATCCAATTGACATACATCAAACTCAGTATACTGAAAACAGAGATGACAATTTATTTCTAAGAACACATGCAATATTCACAAAAAATCTATTTATGTTAGGTTTAAAAAGCAATAAATTAACTGTGTGCATTCGCGTATGCATGTATCAGCTTTCCCAACCACAATGTAGTAAGTCTAGAATTGAAATAAAAAATAGCAATACCAAATAAAACCTATTATTTAAAAATTTTTACTATCAACACCCTTCTCCCACTTTCAAGTCTTCTCTTTAAAAACTCAACTGTCCAAGAGAAAATCAAAACCAAAATAACAACATATTCTGCAGTTAAAAGAAGGCTCCAAAGAAAATCTGTAGCCTTAATTCTTTATATTAATAACATTTTTAAAAATAAATTAAACATTTAAATAAGGAGGTGAGAAAGCAAACAAGCAAACATAGAAAAGAAGAAATTTAAAAAGCAGAAAGTAATTATTTGGAAACATGAAAATGATAGAATTATTTTTTAAAAGCAAGTAATGCTGATTTAAAGAATAACAAAACAACAAAGTAGACTTAACCAAATGAACATTAAAAAGACAAATCCCCAATTCATTGTGTAAAAATAATAAAAAGGAAATATCAACAGTGAAGAAATTGATTGAATCACAAGTATCCATTTTGATTAACTCTATGTAAAGAAAATAATGAGAAGCCGAATTAGATGGTTTTCTAGCAACATATAAATTACTTGAAGTAAACTCATAAGAATTAAGAAATTTAAAAACATCAATTAGTTTGGAAGGACTAGAGATAGTTATCGTGAAATGACAGCTCCCCAAAAGATACTAGAATAGGGTTACTTTAGAGGCGTTTTTCCCTAAACTTTTAATTTTAGATAATTTCATTGCTATTCAAAGTGTTATAAGATGCAGAAAAGAAAGGAAAGTTTCCAAATTCTTTTATTCAACTAGTGTGTCATTTATCATAAAACCCATCACAGGGACAGCAAACAAGAAAACCAGCAATTCTTTAAAAATGTAGTCAGCAAATCTCTTGGTCCCCCATGACACTTCCAGGAAATCTGTATGGTCAAATGGTTTTCATAATAATGTGATGATGATGTGATGATGTTGTGTTGCTGTCTTGACTGTGTTGACATTTGCACTGCTGGTGCAAAAGCAACAGGGGTGACAATGCTGGCACCTTAGTGTCAATCAAGGCATCAGCAGCAAACTGTATTCTCAATGCTGTGCAGTGGTGTTTAAAATAAGCCAGTTTCACTTAAGAATGTCCTTGATGAAACAATAATGATTATTGATTGTATTAAATCTCGACCCTCGGGCATGATCTTTTTAGTATTCTGCGTGAGGAAATGGAAAGTAGGAAGTACATATGCAGCACTGCTGCTGCAATCAAAGCATAAGGCTGTTTGGAGGAAAAACACTTGTGTGATTGTTTGACTTGAGAGCTTTACTAGCTGCTTTTTCATGGAAATTCTTAATACCTGTGAGGGCATGAAATGTCATGGAGCCTCACCTCCAGTTACTCCCCTGGAATGTGAATAAAGGACAGGAGACTAAGAAGAGGAACCCTGCAATTACACATACTTATTGAATGCAGTAGCTAGATGCGTGTTTTCATGGCATCACTTTGCATAGCATAAGAACATTTCAGTAGATTCTAAATACATCACGTATCTTAAATTTTGTTGAAGAAATATACATATTGCAAGCCAGAAGAAAGGTACTCTAATAAATTTTAATAATGTTCAAAAATTTTATGCTGTATTTATATAATGGCCACTCTGCCAGAAGGCTGGCCTCAGCATTTTCTCCACATATTTTTATTGTTCAAAATGTGCCCAAATAACAGATTTGTTTAGCTTGCAATAAAAGCATTGTGTGGGTATTTCATAATAAAATTAAAAAATAACAT
>NW_012147745.1:520563-526216 GCF_000956105.1 Propithecus coquereli | reverse complement strand
AACAATCAGATAAAATAAAGCTAATAGTTCTCTTGCAGTACCTCTCCAGATGTCCTCTATACTGCCATCTAATTTTTGTAAAGATTTATAAAGTACCATTTGAAAGCCACTCTCTGAGGCTCCTCCAATACTCCCCAAAAGGCTATCCAGATTTTTGATTAGAAACATTCTTTCCCTCCTGGCTTTCAGGAGAAGGAGATACCATCATCAAAATATGTGTGTTCTACAAAATCTTTTGTTCAGTCTTAACTCATTGTAATGTTTTAAAACTGTACATAAGAGCCTTCGGTATTGCATGAATAACCCAAACCTGAATGGGTTGTCAGAGTCAGTACTTTCTCTACTTGCTACCCTTGGGGGGAGATGTCCGCATACTGTAATCCAAAGAATGAGCACCCAACTCCACCAGGTAAATTTATTGTCCCAGTATCATGTGCTAGGACCTAGAAAATGTGTCTGTGGCTGAAAGCATGACATTAATAGTATTCTCTCCCACGCTATCACGATATACAGATGCATCAGAATCTACCACAACCTGGTCACAAGAATAATCCATGGATCACCAGGCCTTACCAACCAGCGGATATGAATTAAATCACCTTAACATTGACAGCCAATATTCAATAAAGAATCTGTTCTTGCTTCTACCTAAAAAGAACTTTGGTCATCTCCACTACAAAGTCACGCCCACCCATCAAGTATTTCCAAGAACCACTAAGGAAACTCCGTATGTGCTCGCTTAAAGCGAGGCTTTGTGCAATTGTCACCACATTGCATCCACAATATCTATTTTGCATTCTTGTTGATATCTACTACCCATAAGGCCATGGGGGAAGAAATTCACCCTTGCCACTGCTGACAATGCCCCTCAGAACAACGCAGAACCCTTGCCAAAGATGCTTCCAATGGCACAGTCTCCAAAATCTACAGCAGTGTGCCTTCCATCTACATTGTCTCCACCCTACATTCAACATCAACCACAGTACTTGGCAGAGAGTAGACACTCAATACTCAATGAATATAGGAAGAGTCAAAATTAGGTGCTTTTCCTAAATCACCTACATTTTTGAGATACTACAAAATTCTCAAATTAATTTACTTTGTCTTTATAAGTTATGTGACACACTGAGAATTTATTTTCCATTAGAGTAAGAAAGACCATAACTCACTAATCCTGATAAATGCAGTGATGCATGAAATCATTTTAACAGAGCACCAGCATGGTTATTTGGTAGGGTTTGCTCACTGCATTCTCTCATGGCCTATTGCACAAATACACGGATGTTCCTAAGCTTGTCTAAGTGACCTTGGAATCTTTCACCTACTTTTGCTGATGTTTGGGTCATTTACTCCTTTCACCAACCTTCACATTTGATTAGCTAATTTGTAGCTCTCCTGTGAGTTCATTTATCTTAGAGTTTGCATCTCAAGGAAGTCTTTGTGACCTTTCATGCCCTTCCATTGTGCTCCCACAGCACTCTCTATTTGGCAATATCTTAACACTCACCACATGGTGCACCCACCAGTTTCATGGCCTGTACCCTCCTCCAGACTCTAGACACACGACTATATTCTTCAAAGACTATATTCTGCTTTCTAATTCACCATTGTATCTCTAGCACCTTGAATGGAGCTGGGCAAATACTGAGTGTTCCATGAATGTTGAGAGAATGACCTGTAATACATCATGTACCTATATTAAGTGTGTCTTAGATATTTTATTAATAAATGTCTATAAAATACTTAACAAAGTTGAAAAAGATTAATTTAATTGCCCACAAGGAATCTTATTGATTGAAACCTTGTTCAATTAGAAAGCAGCTGATTATTACCTCTTGACTGATCAATATAAAGTGAATATACTCTTCAACTAGTTCGTTAATACTTATTCAAACAGCTATTTTAGCTCATTTTACATCTTAGCTGTTTCTCTTGTGTCTGATGTGATTCAACTGAATTTCATTCTATTCAGTAACTATTAATTTCCTGTCATTCACTGTTTAAAAATTTATTTAAACATTACATATTATGTGACAACAGATACTCAAGGTACTAGTAATACAATAGTTAACAAGACAGTCAACATTTTTGCTCTCTTGGTACCTGTGTTCATGTAGTTGGAGGTAGACAGTGGACAAACAAACATAAACAGGAATATATGTGCTAAGGTGGAAATATATTAAAGTGCTATGTTAGAGAGATACCCAGTGACTTCAGTTTAGTTAATCAAAGAGATTTCACTGAAAAGGTGGCATTTAAGTTGAGATCTAGCTGCAAAGAAGGAGTCAACGATGGGAAGGAAACATGAAGGGAATAGCTTTCCAGCTGAGAAAACAACTAATGCAAACACCCTGAGGTAGGACTAAGCTTGGCATGTTCATGGAAAGAGAGAATGTCTTCCTTTCCCTCAGTTCTCACCTTTTTAAGATGTGGTATGCTTATCTCTTTCTTTTAAATATCTGTGGATGACCATAGAAATAGTACAGAAATAGCCTCATTTATAAAACAAAATTTCTTTTTATTAAATTTAAATCTTCACAAAAGACTGAGCAATTGGACAAGTGGCCTCAATTATTTTTGTTATTATACAGATTATACAGATTTATGGGTACATGTGATATTTTGATACATACATATAAAGTGTAGTGATCAAACCAGGGTAATTGGGATATACAACACCTCAAACATTTGTATTGGGAACATTCCAAATCTTTCTTCTAGCTATTTTGAAATATAGTCACCCTACTGTGCTATCCAACACTAGAACTCAACTCTTGTCTTATGTATTGCTCTTGGGGACTTTTTTACTAAAACCCCATTGTTACAACACAGACATCATCCAAGAGTTAGATGATGACCTTTAAAACTCCAGTCTAAATTCAGACAAAATTCCTTTATTTGGTTTCCTTTCATACAGTTGACATAGGCCAGCATAACTACATATGCTCCCAGAAGGTTGGCATCACCTCCAGACACCTGGTTGGCCCCGAAACCAGGCTGCCTGTGACTAGAGTTTGTTCTTCCTTATTCCAAATCTGATCTAAAGCTATTTCTTGCCTCATTACCAACAAATTCAAAATATTGTTTGTTCTAAAAGTGCCCACATTTTCCTGATTTGAAATTACCATCAAGTGTCTTCCTCTAATTAATATAGTCTATCTGAGAGACAGACTTTATTCAGAACCCATGGGCAGGACTGTGCTAAAAGATGCAAGAACTGGGCTGTACCCACTCCATGATGCCCATTGGGTGTGACCTTTCTCACTCAAAATTTTTTATAAAAGAGTTATTTTCTCAGCTCTCCCTACTTCAAGATTCTAAGTCACCTAAACATATTCAAGTTATCAAAGTGTATTTTTATGAGCTCTTCTGCTAGCCAATTAATTTATTTATAAAGCTTTGACTTTGAAATTATTTGGCCAAAGAGATAAGGAAGAATATGAGGGTAAGGACGAGCTGTACTTGGGGAGGTATTTTAAAAACCATCACCTTCACTAGGGATAATTTTACCAAAGTAATTGAGATTTGAATGGAATTTGAGTGGAGGAAACAGGAACAAAGAAAACTGTAGCAAATAATCCAATTAAAAATGGGCAAAGGGCCTAAATAGATATTTCTCAAAAGAAGACATATGAATGGCCTGCAGGTATATGAAAAAATGCTGAACATCACTAATCAGCAGGAAAATGAAAGTTAAAACCATAATGAGGTATCACGTCACACCTGTTAGAATAGTTAATATCAAAAAGATGAAAACTAGCAAGTGTTGATGAGGATGTGGAGCAATGGGAACCTTATACACTATTGGTGAGAATGTAAATTAGTACAGCCATTATGGAAAACAGTATGAAGATTCCTCAGACATTTAAAAATAGAGCTACCATATGATTCAGCAATCCTACTTCTGGATATATATCCAAAGGAAATGAAATCAATGTATCAAAGAGATATCTATACTCCCATGTTCTTGCAGCATTATTTACAATAGCCAAGATATGGAATCAGCCTGTACAACTAGATCTTACGTTTTTCACTGCCCTCTACTTTCTCCCTTCAAAGGAGAGGAACGGCTAGAACTGGAGCAATTGTCTCATGATTTTGAGACAAGATAACAACCCACCAAGCAAAGTGGTGCATAAAAGCATAGATGCTATTTGGTTCAAGTTTCTGTGCCAAGTCTATCCTGCCTATCTGTACTGAATTCTTCACTTGGGTGAAAATTAAGGCTGTGTTGTTTGATTTAAAAGCTAATAAAAATGAAAGCAGTAAAAAAAGACAGAGGAAAAGAGTTTGTGTGAGTATAAAGGCGAGTGGGTGTGTGAGTATGCTTCATCTTTGCATCCCTCCCACACTTCACAGAACAACTAGGATCTAAACAGTTTACGAATAAATGAATGAATTGAACTGAGACTTCAGTATGTTTTCAGCTGAATGCAATTCAACCCACTTTAATGGTGACAAGGGCCTCAGCATGAATGTATTCTTTGTCTATGTCTGTTTATAAATACTCACATATGTCTGTGTCAGGTTGTTTGTTTTTTGACAAAGAGTTGGTTTAAGTGTGACACAGCAGACAGAATATATTCTATGAAATGGGCATTATGCTGTTTTACCCACAGTCTTTGTGTAACATAGTTTTAGAGCCCTTTACAACTGTGAAGAATTAACTTCTCTTTAAATGATTTGGCAAGTATCTCTACTCTGATTCATAGCAACAAATACTGGAATTTTCATAATTGCACAGCATTATATTTTTTTATAAGTTAAAAAGAGCAAAAAGAATAAAGGGTTAGAGTAGTCTATGAAAAATTCACCTATAGAAAGGTTTTTTGAATGTTTTAGACTATTTTAAATTTCAATTGTCCTACTGTCATTTTGCATCTGTCTTTCTAAGGAGTCCAAAATTTCAGTTTTAGAAAGAAGGATAAAAATAACACCTTGCTTCAAAAAGTATGAATTTGAAATTAGTTAGCAAGTAGATTTATAATCTAGAATTTTTACTGAACCAAAAAAACAGTTGCGGTGTGTGTGTTTTTTTATCACAGTTACCATAGTAATCAAACAAGTAGCTCTGGGCTCCTCACAGCTTCACTGTCATTCAGACTACATTTTTCTCACCATCATTTTTCAGCAATGTATTTTAATGAAAGTAATATTACATTTCACTGGAAGTTAATAAAGATACAACAGCCATTAATTTCCCAAGCATTTCTTTTTAATGGTTATGAAGTTCACATCAGAATGTAAAATGCCAGGATATTATCCTCATCAAGGCCTTTTGGGCTAAGCACTCCCAGCTGCAGAGCAGTACATAATACATTTCTTAACTGGGAAGTTCATAACCAAGAATGTCTAGGGCCACCATGTCTTATATTACCTCCTGGACTCTTTACATCAAGGAGGTTTCAAAGAAGAGCCACTGGCCACAGCAGCCTAGTATGAGTAGCCCAGCCCAGCCCAACAGCCCAGCCCAGCAACTAGTGCTGGGCCAGCTCTTCAATGTGCAGCTTCCTCCTGGCTGATTCTTTCTACTAATTTTAAAATGAAGTACTTGAACTCTTTAATCAGTATCAAACCACTCTACAGAGCAACTCTAAAAATTCTGTTTCCATGGTGGCAACTGGAGACTTATTCACAAGTCCTCATATTGCCT
>NW_012147745.1:511020-520093 GCF_000956105.1 Propithecus coquereli | reverse complement strand
ATATGCCTATAAAAATCTTCAAAATTAATGGGAAAAGACAACAGAGAATGAAAATCCTAGTATGTATTTTGTGATCTCACCTTAATTGATTAACACAATTTGCATAACCTGAAACTTGTGTTTTCAGTCCTCATAAAAATTACTTTGATATGTAACAGTATTTCTAGAAATATTAAATGATTTACCTGAAATATAAAGACCAATTATCTTACCTTTAAAGTCATCTGAATTTAAATGTAAACATAAATAAGCAAATAGATAAATAAACAAGATGGGGGGAGACTGATAGTTCATCTATATTTCTTTCCCTTTGTATCCAAAGCATGTATTCATTCCTTCAGCATATATCAATTCAGTCTCAGATTTGACACAAGGTTCTAGGGATAAAGCAATGCAAGACAGACAAGCAAATACTGCACTTAAAAATTAATGAACACACCATGTGCAGTGGCAGCATCTAATGCAGATAGGAACGGGGGGCCAAGAAGGCTTCCTGCAGGAGATGACATTTGAGCTGAATATTGGTGGCTGAGGAAGATTGTGCCAAGTAAAGTGGCATGAGGGAGGAATTAAATGCATTCTCAGAAAATAAACAGCATGTGCCAAGCAAAGACACTTGAAGGAAGTTCAAATAGTGTACTGTGGCTACAACATGAGGTGCAGCAGGGTGGCAGGTGGCAGGCTGGAGAGATGGGAAATCAGTCATGATAAGGAGGGACACATAGGGGGGTTTTGAGTAGTGTCTGAATTCTAGAAAGATCATTCTGGTGGCTATTGACTAATGTACTCAAAGAGAGCTGAAAGTGAAGAGATCCACGTAAAAATTAAGAGGGACTAGGCTAAACGAGTCCGATAGAGATGGTGAGGACGGATCTGAAAAAGAAGAGGTGGAACTGCCAGTGTTGGATGATTGATTTTGCCTGGGCAGCGAGTGAGAGGAGTAGTTTTAGATGACATCCAGGTTTTGTACTCAGATTATTGACTTCTTAAAAGAAATATTTGTAATTACTGCCTTTATTTGCTCATGTTATCCTCATTCCTCAACCCATTTAATTCTGGATTCTACTACCAATCTACTGAAATAACACACTAAAAATGTCTCTGACTTCAATGTTGCTAAATCCCATGGGTCTTTACTTTGCAGTTGGGCTTATTTGACCACATCTGCTGACTTGGAGCATCCACCACCCTTGATGTTTGTGATGCCATACTCCCTTCAGTCTCCTTCTTCTCTCAGACCTCTCTTCTCAACCCCAATCTCGTGGATTCCACTCCCTGCAGGACTCAGGTTCTCCGAGTTACCATAAATGAACATATAAAATGCTAATTTCACCACTTTTGCCATCTGCCCTTCATCCCCACCCTAGCTCTACTTCTCTTTCAGTGTTCCCCATCTCAGTAAATGTTTCCACAACTAGCATTAGTTTTTCAAGCCTTAACACTGTCTTTTTTTTATTAACTGCTTCATCTCCCTCAAGTCCTGTATTCAACCAATGACCATGTACTGTTGATTCTAGCACCTAAAAATCTCTCCGTTCCCATTGCCATCACCCTAATCCCAGCCACTATCAACTCTGATTAACCCCCTAATTGCCTTTCTGAAGTCACTTTTTTCCCTCTCTAATTTGTTTTCCAGCCAGTACTATGTTTTTTTTTTAAGGCAAAACTGATTTTGTCACTTTGCTTCTTAAAACATTTCAATGGTTTTCTACCGCTGTAGAGATAAAGTCCAAAATTGGTAACATGACCAGTAACAACCTTGATTATCTTGCCCCTGTCAACATCTCCTTCTTTGCCTGGCATCGCTCTTCCCCTAAGATGTTGGTGTTTAAAATTATAGAGATGGAATATTTCCTATGATTGACTAATATCCATTATGTGGTCAGGAGAACAGTTTGAAAAGTCAAGGAGTTGAAGGCCAAGGACATAAGAGGTGAAGGTAGTATCATCTGTGTAGATACTAAATTTACACACGATGATGGCAAGAATTAGGATAGAAAAAACAATAATTCTCCATGAATTATTAGTTGGTTTGGTTTGTTGGTAACAGAAAGTTTATTGATTACAGTTACAAGAAAGATGGGGTAATAGAACAACAGATGTTGTAAGCTAAGGTACCAAGTTTCATTCAAGGAAAAGAAAGTAAATGGTTTAGTAAAAATAGTAGGAAGCTAAAACAGGCCAGTGTTTATTAACATTCTGCATTCTGGGTACCACTCAGAGGCAAAAGAATATTACAGAAAGAGTTAAAGTTCTGGTTCAAGACCTGGTTTTACTCCTCACTTTTCTTCTCGGGTTGGGTATTAAAATATATGAAACTCAACATTCTCCTCAATAAAATGGGAATTTGGCCATTTTCCCTGACTACCTCATAGAAATGCAATGAAAATAAATGAGACAATGTGAATAAATACACTCTAGGTGCCATATAAGCTCTATGACCTTTGGTCATTTATTTTCCCTCTCATTCTCATGTAAGATGGACAAACCCCAGACTATTTCTAAGGTCTTGTCTCTACAGAAAGTTTAATTTTTTAATTATCCAGGTATAATTTAAAAAGTAGAAATTGGTCAATACATTATCATTGAATGCCTAAGAGATTATCATCTATCTAAGCATACTAAAGAAATGAATCAGTAAAGCAGGGGAAAATAGCCAATAATGCAGTAGGAGTTGTGATTGTGATTGTGATTAAAGCCCTGCAGGTAGGCTTCAGAGTGTATGTATGCTGTCCCTTGCAGGTGTACTTTTCATGATCAGTCAGTTTTTGCAAGCTATGTCCTCTCCTGAATCAGCGAGAGTCCTAGCTTCCAGCTTTTCATCTCCCTCCCCACTGGGGAACCATGACCCTCCTGTTATCCGGCTGGCATTCTCGCCCAGGCAACATGCAAGAGACAATTAAGGTCACCCATTCCATAATTGGTGTCACTAAATGCAGAACTCAGCACCCAAAGAAGGAATGAACGCTAATATTGTATCTGAAGAAAAACTAATGAGCAATATGTTGTCTGAAAATGAAGACTTGCTGTGCATTTAAAGATGTCCAAGGCCTGAATTATCAAGTATCTTGACAAGCTTTGTGACTCCCAAACCCCAAAGCATGTCTAATGCTCCAAGCAGGAATTTCCCATTCTAAGTTATCGAGTCCACTTTCTATTTTACATTCCCATGGAAAGTTACATTCAAGGAGAGTTCTTCACCAAACATAATAGTTCTTGTATGTGGGTAAGTGTTGATTTAATAATTTATTAATATTATTGGTTCTTTTTCCTCCAAAATCAGCATTCAAGTAGAAAATGTCTGCAAAATTAGTGTTGAAGTTTTCCTGACTCTTAGGTTTATGTCTGTATTGTTTCTAGCAATAACACTCAACTCTTGACAATTGGAGAGCCATTTAATTTATCTAGCACAGCTGCAGAAAAGCAAAATAATAATGCTATCTAAATGGACTTCCACTGACATGCTGAAATCATGTTAGTGAGGTTTCCAAATCAAAATATTACAACCAACTCTTATGGACTTTGCAAATGAGGTGATTGTTTCTTACATTTTATATTTTATGTTCAGCTATATAAAATGAGTAGCCAGTAGCAATAAGGGATTTAACATTATTTTTTTAGTAGCAGAGTAACAGATTTCTCTCTCTCCCATTCTAGATGTATTAAATTTTCAACACATATCTCTCCAAGCAAAGATTATGCAGTGAAGACTCTAAGATATTGGCATTTCCTGCTCAATTTAAGCCCTAGTAGTATGATGGGAATAAAGTCATCTTAACTTCCTTTCTGATCACCTAGACCAGGAGAAAGAGGGTTATTAGATTAAAGTCATTGCTGTCACATAAGATTAATGCAGTCATGTGTAAATTAGATTTAGAACATATATCTATCATATGCTCTGGGTTGCAGCAGAGAAAAATCTTCCCAGTGGTCAGATAACTGGACATTACACAAAAGAGGTTACAGAGAAGATACATGAAAACAAGTCATTGTGACAGATTTTGATGAAAGAATAAGATTCTAGAAAAGCCATAAAAATGTCATATGTGGGATATAATTGGAAATATGTTGAATATTAAATTATAATTAATTTTTAGAAAGTAGAATGATAAGAAATATTTGTTTAATTCATTCATCTGATAAATACTTATGAAGTCTCTGCTACATGTGGACACTGTTCCAGGTCCTAGAGAATCAGCATTAAACCAAACAGAAAAATTCTCCACTTTCATGGAGCTGATATTCTTTTGGAGAGACACAGATAACAAACACATAAAAGAGCATGAAATTTTTCTTCTGGCCAAGATGAAATAACAGAACATCAATTTACTCTCCCACCTGAAGCAATCATAAAATGGACAAATTTTTAAGACACTGAACATCAGGCAATGAAGGACAGTGATTCCTGAAATCAATTAAATTTCTTCTCATTGAATTTTTTCCTCTAGCAGTTTGAAATACAAGCAATTGATTTTTTTAGTTGTTACCCTTCATTTAGTCAAAATATTTAATAACCATCTACTATATGCCTGACAATCTTCTACAGCAATGGAATAGGGGAGATGTAGACAGACAATAAGCAAGTAAATGTATAATATGTCAGAGATGATAAGTGTTATAATAAACAGTATAGGGAATTGGTTGTCTGTGGGGAGGGTGCCTGCTATTTTAACTGAGGTGATCAGAGAGCTTTGCTTAAGAGGTAACATTTGAGCAAAGATCTGTAGGTCATCAAGGAGAAAGCTGAACTAGCAATGGAATTAAGAAAAATGGTATATGCAAGCCATAAACTTTGAGGAATTTCTTCATAACATAGGATGTATGGTTCAGTGTAAAAGGAGGCACACCTAACTCATTCACAATTCCTCTGAATGTGAAAAAGAGGATGTTGGGGAAATAAATGGGAGAAATCTCAGGAAGAATCCTATATAAAAACCCCTAATTTGGCATGCAGTGGAACAGGTAGCCAGAACACACAAAGTCAGTGAAACAGGGATTCCTGACAGGCTAAAACAAATCAACAAACTGTGTGTTGCGGCTTCCTTCCAGAGCAGGTGTCCCTCACAGGCAACCAATGCAAAACGAAGTCATGGAGAATAAACATACACTGGTATAATTTTTTTTCCAGTGCAGGTGACCAGAGACAGAAATCTAAGATTCTAAATCCACTAAAATAAAAAACAGAAGAAAATAACTTATTAAAAAGAATAGGAGTTTGCTTATTGAGGGTAATGGTTGAGAGCTTTGTTGCAGACCATGCCTCCTCACCCTTACAAGAGTGACTAGAAAAGCTGTTCAGAATACGTACACATAAATAAAAAATAATCTGTTGGAAACCACCAGAAAGCTACTAAGTCAGCTATGACTTGAGGGCAAGGGTCCTAGAGAGAAGGGATGTTCTTTAGAGAGACTTAACATTATGCACTATTTATTCTGTAGTAATTTATAAGTCTCTAGATGGACCGAGAAGCTAATCCAAAGGTGGCGGAGACTGAGAAGCTGAGCAGAACTACTGAGAACTTCATGGGGCTGGGAAGGCAAAAATTGTCAGGACACAGGTGGAAGCATACTAATAAGTACCCCGGGCATCAAAGTAGGACATTGGAAGAACTATACTGTAAGAATAAGGAACCCTGGAAATAGACCAACCTTAATGAAAGCCTGAAAACCAATTTCCAGCCAGTTCAAGACTATACTAGATTAAGGCATTCTTTTTTTTTTTTTTGAGACAGAGTCTCACTATGTTGCCCAGGCTAGAGTGCTGTGGCATCATCCTAGCTCACAGCAACCTCAAACTCCTGGGCTCAAGCAATCCTTCTGCCTCAGCCTCCCGAGTAGCTGGGACTACAGGCATGCGCCACCATGCCCGGCTCATTTTTTCTATATATTTTTAGTGGTCCGATTAATTTCTTTCTATTTTCAGTAGAGACGGGGTCTCTTGCTCAGGCTGATTTCGAACTCCTGAGCTCAAACAATCCGCCCGCCTCGGCCTCCCAGAGAGCTAGGATTACAGGCGTAGCCACCGCGCCTGACCTAAGGCACTCTTTCTTACTCTAACTTCCTATAGGAAAGAAACTCCTCTGTCAACGAAGATAATTACAAGCAGAATGTCAGAATATCTGTCAATCAGTATATCTGGCATTCAAAGAAAAATTTCCATGAGTCAATGTGAAATAAACAAAAGCCAAGAGAAAAAACATAAAATAGAAATAGTCCCTCAGGTGATCCAAATATTGCCTTACAAACAATGAACTTTAAAATAACTGCAATTAATATGTTCAACATATAAATACAAAAGGAGATTGTCACAGGGAATCAAAAATCTATAAAAGAAGAATTACATAGAAATTTTCAATATGAAAAACATAATAATTGAATTTGAAGACACAGTAGATGGATTTGCAGAAGATTAGACACAGCAGAAAAGAGGATTAGAGGATTAGTGTACTGAAAGATAGGCCAATAAAAAATATTCAGATTGAAGAACACAGAGAAAAAAAAAGATGGAAAACACACACTAATAAGTGTAACAGCCATATAAGACAGGACTTGGCAAACTTTTTCTTTTTAGGCTTTGGGAGCCATATGGTCTGAGTCATGATGACTCAAATCTGCAGTTGTAGCACAAAAGCAGCATGGAAAATACATAAATGAATGGGTATGGCTGCATCCCAATAAACTTTGGTGTGTTTGGGTGTAACTTTACCAGTTGAATACACATCACCTGTAGATTGGGATAAAATTTTATAGCAGGCTTTCAAAATAACTGGTTTAGGTCATTGTACCAAGAATTGAAAATATCCTTGGGGAATATAGTACTAGTCTTTTGAGTCATGGTTTAATAAATTCCCTGGAATTTTATAGAGATAGCAGAATTTCGAGGTGGCGAAGTGCCAGAGATTAATTTTATGGTTGCAAAGTATAGTATTTGAAATTATATTAAATTGAAAGCTCCCAAAGCATCTACCTCTGAAGCAGGATACCTATCTCCCAAAGAAAAACATAGGTAGAAAGATCACCACGGTAATTATGTTCAGCTAATAACTACAAGGCAGCAGAGAGAAGATAAGCTCTGTATATGTGTTCAGATTTGGAAGATTTTTATAGCCAACCAATTCTCTGATACAGAGTTTAGAGAATCAGAAATGGCTGGATTGAGTCAATGTATAGTCAAGAAGATAAAACAAATTTATGCCTCTCTCTTAACTAAATAAAGCTAATTCAATAAGAACACTTAAAGATGACTACTTCCAGGAAACAAGGACTGGACATTGTTAGGATGGAAGCACAAAGGAAGACTTGGGATACTATTGGTGAAATAGATAATAACTTAACCCTCTCAAGTTGACCTCTTGACAGTCAAGTTTCAAGAAAATAGGGGTATAGATGTTTTCCATCCCAAACAAAAGTTTTATCAGAACTAACTGGGCCTGAACTAGTTATGTTGCTACCTTATTTGCTACATGCCACACAGAGTTGGTCACAAAAGAGTTCTTTTTACAATTCACATTTTGTAGACCCAAGCACCTGGGAAGTAGTTTTAATGACAAACCCAAGACTATGCAGAATTTCTTTGGGTTCTCTATGTTGTTTAGGTTATGGCAAGGAGACACACATTATGGAAGACTGTGCCATGAGGAAAATTCATTAGCAAATACATTATTTTTCTTCCTGTAAAGGAAGGATCACGTAGGGAGGGACTGAAGTAAAAAGTCTCACTTACCACAATCCTTTTGAATCTTGATATTAATGTGTTTTCCTCATTAGAGTTACAATTTCCCCACTAATTTGTGTGTGTGTATGTGTGCATGTGTGTGCAAATACAATAAAACCTAATTTATCTGGAACTTTTGGAGAAAGGATTCTATTCTCACAGGTGGGGTAAATCTAGTGGAAGGTCTGCCTTTACAGAACTTCATTCCGGTAAAAAGTCTGTTCTAGTTATCTATTGTCACATAACAAACTGCCCCAAAATTTAATGGCTTAAACAAAAACATTTATTTTGCTCATAAATCTGCAATTTGATCATGACTTGATAGGAAGTGCTTATTTCTGCTCTCCTTGTTAGCTGGAATGGTTTGAAGCCCTAAAACTGGAATCACCTGAGGCCTACTTTACTTATATGTCTTGCAGTTGATGCTGTATTCAGCTGCGACCCCCAGTAAAACTGTGAAAACTACATCTGGTCTCAGAAGTCACCCATGATTATTTTGAAGAGTGTTAGGAGATGCTTCTCTGTATGTCTCTTGTGTTTCTTCATGTCTTGTGACTAGAGGCACTGACTTTTGGTCCAGGCTGTCTTTTCAAGGACGCTTATACAGACAACAGCATTAAAAGATATAGTGGACCCTCCAGAGATAAGGGCAGTCATGCTTACTACTCAATATAATAAAAAACAATGACTCCCTCTAGCCAGGGCAGCCGTCACAAAGATGTGCTTCCCTGGAGGAATTAAAACTCAGGGAATTAAGGGGCAAAAAAAATGCTCATCTTCCGCCTATTGCTATTATTGTGAGTAAGATAGTTCTTTTCTGACCCAGGAGTCTGCAAGCATCCCTGAACTAACAGCCTAATTCATTAACTTGAAAGTAGACTAAACTCTCAGACCTGTTCTAGTTTTTCACATTAAGATTGGTCTATATTCAAAGGGAGGCAACTGGACTATCTTTTTTGATGGGAATGGTGTTAAAGAATTTGAAAAATGTTTTCAAATCACCATAGGATACATACCAGAGAATAGTGGAGCTAACATTTCACAGATGACATTGGATGGATGCACAATAAGAATATCTATGCAGAGGCTCAGTCCAAAGTGGGAGGGAGAGGAAGTCCATGGCAAACATGGCTCAAGAAAAAGCCAGAAGAGTTTGAACTATTTGGTATGCAGAGTTGGTATGAAATAGTTCTGGAGAAAATATTTAGGTAAAAAGTTATGATTAATTCAAGAGTTTGAGGTTAATTTTTACCTTGTGCATAGTGCATAAAAAAAGGCAATGAAATATCTTTTCATCCTGGAAAAGATAGTGCAGAACAAAGGCAGTCAGTGTCTCCATTCATATGACATTTGGGAAGT
>NW_012147745.1:508242-509667 GCF_000956105.1 Propithecus coquereli | reverse complement strand
TTTTTTCAACTTTGCAAATCTTTTTAATTTCTAGCGTAATAACAGAAAGATGGATTCCTTATCTGCTTCTACATTCTATCTGTTGCAGTATCACAATCATGTGGGCTCTGGAAAAGTCCACCATATACTGATAAGAAATGCAAATAAAAAAGCAAACGACATTATTATATATTATTAAGTATTATTATAAAAATCATAAGTGGGTAACTATTTACATAACTATTGAAGGGAATCTTCTGGTGCTTATAGTGGCAAAATTAGACATTTCTCAACATTTTTGCTTTACCTAAGGTCTTTTTTGGCCCATCTTGCTTTGCTAAATATTACAATTATTCATGCTAAAAGCTGACATTTAGCCTCATGTATATTATGATAAAAGCATTAAGTTTCTGTAGTTTATTAAAAATAAACTTAGTTTTAGTAAGTATGAGCTCAGAGACTATAATTTCAACTTCATTGGCAAGCACTCTTCACCCATTCATCCTTCTACCCACATGAAGCATTGATCACCAACGTAAGCATATTTTGTATAGTTTTTTCATATCTGTATAGACCAGAATTCATTTAACCCTTGAACAGAGAATATCTCAGTAAGGATGATACCTAACTAAAAGTAGAGGTTTATTACATCCCATAACAAAAAGTCTGGATCAAGGCAGTTACAAAGTTTACTTTTTCCACAGCCCAGAATTGTCAGAGCTCTTGGCTTACCTGCCATGATCACAAGATGTCTAACATAGCTTTCATCCTCACAGGACAATGTCCAAAGGCAGCAAGGAAGAGAGTATTCCTTTTCACTAGTCTCTCCTATTTCAAGAGAATAAAGCCATTCCAGAAACATGTAGTACTTCCTCTTCTATCCCACTGGCATAGCTACCAGAGATACCAGAGAATGAGTATCTGTAATTTTTCTGCCTCTATGGAAGAAGACAGATTCTGTCAGCAGAAAAGAAGTGGGAGAAAATGGCCACTGGGTAGGCAGTCACCAATGTCTGTCACATGACAAATATGTCTCCTTGTCAGACTTCAACCATTCTCATATGTTTATTATTTCAAGTTTTCATGCTAGATTTTACCTTAAAAGGAAACAGGTAGTAAATTATTTTTTAAATATAGATCTCTCCAATAAATTTGAAAAATTTATTTCTCAAAGAAATAAAAAGTTTAAGAACATTAAATGTACTTTTATAGCCTAAATATGTTCATGTATTTGCAAAGTCAATTAACTAAATCTTAGTCACTAATCAGAGTGTGCCTAATCCAAATTAATTGTCTCAAAATAGAACAAGGAATGCATATATTTATAAAACTTATGAACATATCACCTTTTAGACCTATTAACATTTAAAAAGGAAAATATCATTTTAGTAGTAATATTACTCATTCTCAAAAAAAAAAATTCTAGCTATCTAATCTGACTTGAAG
>NW_012147745.1:504689-506742 GCF_000956105.1 Propithecus coquereli | reverse complement strand
TAAACATAATCAGAACAGAAAAAAATAATTTTGAATATTATACATCTACTTTGAAAGAGTGCATGAAGCAATCAATATATAGAATCACTATTACCTAGATCTTTTTGTCATTCTGCAAATAGTTGTTATAGTAAAATAATGATTCCTTTTCTAAAACATTTTGAATGATATCAATGTATTTCAGTAAAAAAACTAATGTGTTAATCAAAATTATTCTCTTTATTATTTTATAATATGACAGCTGATCATAAACAACTGTTAGTGCTTACTGATAATGACAGCCTTCCAGGGAAAATGTCCTGCTAAAAATGTTACAACTATAACTGTCAGTGCTTGGCGATGGTAATAGTTTTCTGGGGGAAATATTCTGGTAAAAATGTTAGAATTACAGCAGGATCTCCTAGTGTTTCTGAAAGATTAGAAACCTATCTGGTCTCATTTTTTAAAACATGAAAATTGGACAACCAGTCCTGTTTAACTGGCTGATAATTCAATACTTTTAATGATCTAAATACTTTCATGCAAGGGAGGGAACACAACATATTTTTCAATTGCAGATAAGACTCAAGGCTCCAGTGTTTATTGTATTGGGGTCTATCTCTCTCTTTAGCTCTGATAATATTTTCTTTATATATCTGGGTGCTCTAGTGTTGGGTGTATATATAGCTTATCTTCAACAAAGGTGCTAAGAACATACAGAGGGGAAAGGACAGTCTCTTCAATAAAATGGTGCTGTGATAACTGGATATCCATATACAGAAGAATGAAACTAGGCCCCTAACTCTCATCATATACAAAAATCAAATTAAAATGGATTAAAGACTTAAAATCTAAGACCTGAAACTACTACAAGAAAACTTTGGGGAAATGCTTTAGGACATTGGTCTGGGCAAGAACTTCTTGAGTAATATCCCCAAAGCACAGGCAACCACAGCAAAATTGGACAAATGAGATCACATCAAGATAAAAAGATTCTGCACAGCAAAATAAATAAGCAACAAAGTGAAGAGACAACCCACAGAATGGGAGTAAATATTTGCAAACTACTCACCTGACAAGGGACTAATAACTAGAATACATAAGGAACTCCAATGACTCAATAGAAAAAAATTAAATAATCCAATTAAAACATGAGCAAAGGGTCTGAATAGATATTGCTCAAAAGAAGACATACAAATGGCCAACAGGTATATGGAAAAAATGCTCAACATCATTAGTCATCAAAGAAATGAAAACCAAAACTACAATGAGATATCATCTCACCCCAGTTAAAATGGCTTTTATCAAAAAGACAGGCAATATGAATGCTGGTTAGGATGTAGGGAAAGGGGAACCCTTGTATCCTGTTGGTGGGAATGTAAATTAGTGCAACTACTATGGAGAACAGTATGGAGGTTCCTGAAAAAACTAAAAATAGAACTACCACATGATCCAGCAATGCCATGGCTGGGTATATGTCCAAAGGAGGGGAATTCAGTATTGAAAAGATATCTGCACTCCCATGATTATTTCAGTACTACTCATAATAGCCAAGATTTAGAATTAACTTAAGTGTCCATTGCCAGATGAATGGATAAAGAAATTGTGGTACATATACACAAAGGAATATTATATAGGACAAAAACAATGACATCCTGCCATTTGCAACAACATGGATGGAACTGGAAAATGTTATGTTAAGTCAAATAAGCCAAGCACAGAAAGACAAATCTTGCATGTTCTCACTCACATATGGGAGCTAAATATTAAAAACAATTGATCTCATGGAGATAGAGAGTAGAATGATGGTTTCCAGAGTTTGGGAAGGGTAGTAGGGAGGTGAGAATGAAGTGGGTGTGGTTTATGGGTACAAAAATATAGATAGAATGAACAAAATTTGATAGCATAACGAAGTGACTATAATCAACAATAAGTTAGAGTATACTTGAAAATAACTAAATGTGGAATTGGTATGTTCCTAACACAATGAAATGATAAATGCTTGAAGCAATGGCTACCTCAATTACCCTGATTTGATTAATTCACTTTGTATGTCTGTATCAAAACATCACAT
>NW_012147745.1:493959-494959 GCF_000956105.1 Propithecus coquereli | reverse complement strand
CTGTGATCGCACCAGGAAACTCCAGCCAGGGTGACAGAATAAGACCCTGTCTCTAAAAATAGAAATAATAATAATAATGATAACAACAAGATTTATTGTAAGGAATGGGCTCACACAATAATGGAGGCTGGTAAGTTCCAAGCTGGAGCCCCAAGAAAGTGAATGGCATAAGTTCCAGTCTAAGCGTGAAGGCTGGAGAACCAGGAGAGCCAATGGTGTTGTTCCAGTCTGAGTGCCAACAGTGTCCAGACCCAGGAAGAGTCAGTGTTTCAGATGAGTGCAAAGACAGGACAAGATCGATGTCCCAACTCAAAGTACTCAGGACACAGGAGTTTCCTCTTGCTCAGTCTCTTTTGTATTATTCAGGTCTTGGATTGATTGGATGAGCCCCCTCCACATCCCCATCAGGGAGGGCAATCTGCTTTACTCACCCTATGGATTCACATGTTAATCCTATCCAGAAACACCCTCACAGACATACCCAGAAAAATGTTCAACCAAATGTCTAGACATCCCATGGCCCAGTCAAGTTGACACATAAAATTAAGCATCACAGAATCTTTTTAAAAAACACATAATTTACCATAACGCATATATCCAAACTACAAATAAAAGACTACAAATAGGTCAAATGTTAATATCCTCTTTCTTCTCAATATGAAAAGAGATGATGCACTTTGCTAGGAATGGCTGAGAGACACATCTTTGTCCTAGTCCTACCTAAATCCCCATAGTTTATTCTATTTCTTTTTTTTTTTTTATTTCAGGATATTGTGAGGGTACAAACATTATGATTACACTTTATGTCTTTGCCTGACCCAAGTGTGGGTTAAAGGCATGCCCTTCACCCCCTACAGTGCTCCCCGTGTCCTTTAGTTGTGGATTTATCCCTCCCAGCCCCCTAATCCCTGGAGAATATTTCTGCCATGTGATATTTCTGCCTAGTGTTGATCAGTTACTACCAATTTGATGGCGAGTACAAGTGGAGCCCATTCTTCCG
>NW_012147745.1:484403-493909 GCF_000956105.1 Propithecus coquereli | reverse complement strand
AGAATAATATACAAATGGAACAGAATTACGTGGTGGGCTGGGAGATGCGCCAGAAGGCCCACTATTTTCAAGAAAGGACTTGCTGCTGATACTGTATGCTCTTAGCTTCAGTTATCAGTTTTTTCAGGTTTTGCCTCAGGCAAAGGCCTGCCTACCCCACAGCACACCCTTCCCAGAGTGGTCAACATCTAAGGACTGATTGTGGAGGGAGTATATAGACCAAGGATTTCAGCCCACCCTGGGAAAATTCTTAGGACTTATTAATATTCCAAGTTCTCCGCAGGGTTGGCTGAATCTTTTCTTGGGCCTACACCACAGGTCATCTTCTCATCTGCTCAATCCTGCTTCCTCTTCCTCTTCCGCAAGTGCTGATCCCTAATAAATATCCTGCACACCAAACTCCATCTCAGTACTGCATCTGGACCTCCCAACCTTCATCACAGAGAGCCAGAAACAATCCACACACATAAAGAAAGCTCATGAACGACACGCCACATTGCAAAGCAATAGAGAAAAAACCTTTTCAGGACCAGTGCTGGGATAATTGGTTACATTAAAAAAAAATTAGATCTTACATTGTACACAAAAATCTATTTGCTTGAGTCAAGAACTAAATTTGAACAGCAAAACTATAAAATTGTAGAAGACTACGCAGAAGAATATTTTTAAGGCTTTGGATAAAACTACAGTATGACCAAAGGCACTATAAATAAAATTAAAAGAGAAACTACAAGATGAGAGGATATATTTAATGCACATATAATTAAGAAAGCTCAGTAAGTGAAATTTATAAATAACTTTGAATCATTAAGAAAAGGAACCAAATAAACAAATGAGTAAAATCTGTAAATAGTCAATTCACAGTGAAAGAAACTGAGTTGCCAATGACCATGTAAAAAGATGTTCAAATTTATTAGCAATCAGGAGAAAGCAAATTAAACCAAAAATAAGACACCATTTCTCTCCTACTAGTTTGGTAAAAATGTAAAGTCTAACAGCATCTAGTGTGCAAGCATTGTTGTGAAAGTGTCATTATTAACTTCTTGTCTTGTCTTGCTCAGCTAAGGTCTTCTGTAGTTAGAAGATCCAGGGTGGGGAGGTGAGACAGTCCTCTCTTCTCCGACCTTCCACCTTTCTGCCTTATTTAGCTAACCAAGTTTCTTCACTCCTTTTGGGTTGGAGCAAAGATTGGGGGAGGAGGCTGAGCACATGTGGAGGGAGAGTCTGTACATTGCTTAGCTGACTAGTCTTTTCTTTTCTTTTTTTTTTTTTTGACATTTCCAATATTTACAGATAACCAATAATGACTATTCTTATATTAAGATGGCGTCAAACACTCTGAGCCAGGCACATGTATAAAGCTGACTCCTTATGTATGCTTTGTGGATTCTTCAGAAACTCCTGGGAACATTCGATTGTATTTGCCATGATATAGGTGATGCATTTTCCTCTGGGTACATGTTCATCCTTCATCCCTTCTTGCATTTGTGGCTTCATCATGCTCCTAGGTAACCCTCTTAGAAAGAATTAAAAATATTAATATCTATAGGGCAGGTCTATCTGTCCCCAATTAGCTTACCTCTAGTCCACTGGAAATAAGTATCCTTTGCCCCAGCAAAGGGTAGGAGTGTTGTCCAACCTTATCCTAGCATCGAGCTCTCCTCACTCAACCACTAAATCAGCTAACCAGCCCATCTCTCATCCTCTAGATTTCCCAGGTTGCAATAAGACACCAAGTCCTCTGAGTGGTTCTGTTGGAGCCCCTCTAACTTGATTTGAGAAGAATGTGGAAGCACCCTTCCCTGCACCCCACCGCTTGATGGTAGAGGGAAGGGATTGTTGCCATCACAGAGCAGTTATGCCCCAAATTTTCTTCACAATGCTGCCTACACGTCAACAATTAAACCTCTTTTTGCTTTTGATATGGGTGAGGAACCTAAAAGCTGTATAAACCAGCTTTTGGTTATGTATTTCTGAAATGTTTATAGAGAAGCCTATCTCACAATTCATTTTGATATCTGATATTATATCTTGATCTCTCAGTTGAAACTTCCAAATTTACATATTGGAACATTAATATTAAACATGATGTTTATAGCCCTCTATATATTTTTGTTTCTGTTTCTATACATATTTTGGTTATCTATTCCTATACAACAAACTCCATTCTAGTCTCTGTCTCTCATGGTACTGGGGATTCATTGACCTCAGTTAGGCAGTTTTTTCTCAGGCTGTCTTGTGAGGTGGCTGGGGCTTAAAGCATTGAAGTCTTCCCTACTATATGCCTGGTGCCTGGGCTGGAGGCTGGAATAGCTAGAGCTCCTTGAGCATGTCTCTCTACCTCTATGTGGTCTCTCCACAGGGTCTCCCCAGCATGAGTGCTTCAAGGGAACTGTCCTTCTTCCATGGCAACCCAGAACTCCTAAGGCATATGTCTCAAGAGATAGCAGCAGATAGAATTTATATCACCTTTTATGACTTTACCTCAGAAGTCACACAGTGTTATTTCTGCTGTGTTCTATTAGTCTTAAACACAGACTGGTTCGAGAGGAGTGAACATAGCTTCTACCTCATGATAGAGGAGTGGCAAGGTTCTGTAAGAGTATGTGGGAAGATAAATATTTTTGGAGTGTGTATGAGACAGGGTTCTCAAAAGAAACAGAATCAATAGGTTATATACATCCAAAGAGATTTATTAGACAGGTGTGGTGGCTCACAGTTGTAATCCCAACACTTTGGGAGGAGGAAGGAGGCAGGAGGATTGCTTGAGGCCAGAAGTTTGAGATTACCCTAGAAAGCATAACAGACAGACCCCATCTCTACAAAAAATTTAAAAAAAAAAATTGCAGGGCATGGTGGCATGCAACTGTAGTCCCAGCTACTCAGGAAGCTGAGGCAGGGGGATCTCTTGAGCCCGGGAATTCAAGGCTGCAATGAGCTGTGATCGCACCAGGAAACTCCAGCCAGGGTGACAGAATAAGACCCTGTCTCTAAAAATAGAAATAATAATAATAATGATAACAACAAGATTTATTGTAAGGAATGGGCTCACACAATAATGGAGGCTGGTAAGTTCCAAGCTGGAGCCCCAAGAAAGTGAATGGCATAAGTTCCAGTCTAAGCGTGAAGGCTGGAGAACCAGGAGAGCCAATGGTGTTGTTCCAGTCTGAGTGCCAACAGTGTCCAGACCCAGGAAGAGTCAGTGTTTCAGATGAGTGCAAAGACAGGACAAGATCGATGTCCCAACTCAAAGTACTCAGGACACAGGAGTTTCCTCTTGCTCAGTCTCTTTTGTATTATTCAGGTCTTGGATTGATTGGATGAGCCCCCTCCACATCCCCATCAGGGAGGGCAATCTGCTTTACTCACCCTATGGATTCACATGTTAATCCTATCCAGAAACACCCTCACAGACATACCCAGAAAAATGTTCGACCAAATGTCTAGACATCCCATGGCCCAGTCAAGTTGACACATAAAATTAAGCATCACAGAATCTTTTTAAAAAACACATAATTTACCATAACGCATATATCCAAACTACAAATAAAAGACTACAAATAGGTCAAATGTTAATATCCTCTTTCTTCTCAATATGAAAAGAGATGATGCACTTTGCTAGGAATGGCTGAGAGACACATCTTTGTCCTAGTCCTACCTAAATCCCCATAGTTTATTCTATTTCTTTTTTTTTTTTTATTTCAGGATATTGTGAGGGTACAAACATTATGATTACACTTTATGTCTTTGCCTGACCCAAGTGTGGGTTAAAGGCATGCCCTTCACCCCCTACAGTGCTCCCCGTGTCCTTTAGTTGTGGATTTATCCCTCCCAGCCCCCTAATCCCTGGAGAATATTTCTGCCATGTGATATTTCTGCCTAGTGTTGATCAGTTACTACCAATTTGATGGCGAGTACAAGTGGAGCCCATTCTTCCGCTCTTGTGGTGCCTCACTTTAGATAATGGGCTTAAGTTTAATCCAGGAAAGTATAAGAGGTTCTAGATCACTGTCGTTTCTTATGATTGAGTAACATTCCATTGTAAACATATACCAAATTTTAATAATCCACTCATGGATTGACGGGCACTTGGGTTGTTTCCACATCCTTGCAATAGTGAATTGTGCTGCCATAAACATTCGGGTGCAGATGTCTTTATCATAGAATGTTTTGTGCTCTTTTGGGTAGATGCCTAATAGTGCTATTGCTGGATCGAATGGTATTTCTATTTTTAGCTCTCTGAGGTATCTCCAAATTCTTTTCCACAGAGGTTGCACAATTTGCAGTCCCACCAGCAGTGTAAGAGTGTTCCTGTCTCTCCACATCCTCGCCAACATTTGTTGTTTTGTGTTTTTTTGATAGAGGCCAATCTCACTGGGGTTAGGTGATACCTCATTGTGGTTTTGATCTGCATTTCTCTAATGATTAGAGATGTTGAGCATTTTTTTATATGTTTGCTGGCCATTATTCTGTCTTCTTTTGAAAAGTTTCTGTTCATTTCCTTTGCCCATTTGTTGATGGGGTTGTTTGATTTTTTCTTGTTGATTTTTTTGAGTTCTGTCTTGTACCTTGGTTTTCTTCCCTGTGCTAGGTGATCTCTGCTTCCTTATATCAGATTTTCTACAACTACTGCTGAAAATTCTCATCAGGTCTATCTGCAGTTGTTTGGTTTTCAGATTTTGAGCATAAAGCCTTCATCAATTACCTTTCTACAAGCCTCATAAGCCATGTTCTTTATTTGCATTCACAAATATTTGCAACTCTAGAACTTAAAGGAAGCTTGTTGCTGTTACTAAGTCTGACAAATGCCCGCAGCATCCCTCACTTGCCAAAAACCACTGTTTTCCCCTGTATAATGGCTAAGAAAATTGGTTTGAAATCACACAGTCTTGGCTTCAAATACTGGCTCTGCCACTTGCAATTTGCATCACTTTGGGAAATAAAATTAATCACTCTGAGCTTCAGTTTTCTCACCTAAAAAAATGGACTAATTAAGACCTTGCAAATTTATTATGTCAATGAAATAAAAGGATGAATATTAAATACTTAACATAATGCTTGGTACAAAGTAAAATCTCGAGTACTGTCAAATATTATTGTTATTTTTGTAGTTGTTGTTACTTATGTCTTTGATGTACCAGCTCTAGAGAAGTGTTTATATAGTCCACTTAAACCTTGGCATGAAGTAAATGGCTTCTTGCCAGTGGACTCACTAAGCCCCACAGCATACTTGACTCTGAGACATCCTGGCATGAATAGTACCTACCAAGCAACTCCCTGGCGTGTGAGATAGGCCAAAAGTTTACTCTGTAATAGTTTTGTTCAAATGTTAGGAAAAATACAAGGGGAATAATATTAATCAGAACTGAATATGTGCCTGCCATATTGTGAGAAATTTTACACTTGTTAAATGAACTCATCTGAGTTTCAGTTTTCTTATATCAAAAATGGAGATAGAATAATACAAATAACACAAATAGTGTTGCTGTAAGAATTAAATGATATAATAGACGTAAAATTACTCACAGTGCCTGAGTAAATAATTACTATAGATTATGAGACACCATTAAGTTAGAATATTTTACTTTACACCTAAGTATATACATTTGTTGCATATTTGTCACAAAATTTTCTTGATGCTTTGGGAAAATTACAAAAAAAAAGTAAAAATTCATTTGTCTACTTTGAATGAGCTTGGGGAAATAATCAGAAGAGTATCTAAGTTGTTCAAGGTCACGCTGCCTCAAAGATGTAGAGCTTTGACTCAAAATGAAATCTGCCTGTGTTCCTTTCAGTACACTGCTTCCTTTTGTATATCCATAGAGGTAATTATCCACAAGTTTTAAATAGGATTTTAGCACCAGTTAGTGGAGACTGGCAGTTCAAAAAGTTTTGGTGACATGACTCTTAAACTCTTAAAATTATCGGGCATCAAGCACCCAGATCTTGGTTTCTAATACCCATTTCCACTAAAAACAAAAGACAAAACAAACAAAAACTAAGGTTCCTTAGAGAAATGGCTGATTCTAGGACTGGGGCGAGAAACATACAAGATGACACTGGAATATCTTGTAGTGCCAGAGAGTGAAGAACCACTCCCTCCTCTACACCCCTAAAAACACCCCACCACACATTGATAGAAGCATGTTAAAGGCACACAGAAGTGAACTAAGAGATCAACTAATGGCCAAAATTGGAACAATTTGAGCAACAAAATAAGATTGCAACACAGCATGTAAAATAAATATCCACATTCTGTTGCTATAACAGAATATCTGAGACTGGGTAATTTATAATAAACAGAAATTTATTTCTTATAGTTCTGGAAGCTTGGAAGTCCAGTGTCAAGGTGCCAGCATTTGGTGAGGGCCTATCTGCTACATCATAACATTGTGGAGGGCACCAAATGGCAAGAGGGCAAGAGCATGCTCGTAAGCTCAGGCCTATCTCCCTCTCTTATAAAGCAACCAGAACCATCATGGGGCCCCACTCTGAAGACCTTATCTAATCCTAAATTATCTTCCAAAGACCCCATTTCCAATTAATATATGAATTCGGGTATTAAGTTTCCAACACACAAAATTTGGGTGACACATTCAAACCACAGCAATGAGTCATACTGATACAAATAAACAATTGAATAAATAAATAAATGAGGCAAAGAGACAAATCTGATGTGCATAAAAAAGAATTTCTAATAATTTATGGAAATACTCCACCTTTAATGAGAGGGAACCCTCAAATGTGGGCTGCACATAATGACTTTTTTTTTCCTTCTCGCCGTCCTGGTAATGACTTTCTTCCATAGAGCGCCATAACAAAAGGGTGTGGGGAGAGTAACTTTACACTGGAGAAAGGTGACAAATACTACCTCAGCCGGGTGATTAAGGTCAACATCAAAAGTAATAAATCATATTGATAAGAGGTACCATTAATATGATGTGATGAAAATGGAACTTCACCTCTATTATATTTATCCCCCAAATATGTAATCCTAGTTTAATCATAAGAAAACACATTAGACAAATTCTAAGAAAAGGGCATCCTACAAAACACATCATCACTAAAAAAAACCATGAGAAAAAAACATGAAAAACCAGTAAAGTCTAAGAAAATATCACAACCAAGAGGAGCCTAAGGAGACATGCAAATATATGTAATGTAGTAACCTGGATGGGATGCTGGAACAGAAAAAAACAACTCATTAGGTAAAAAAACTAAGGAAGTTTCAATGAAGTATGGACTTCGGTTAATGATAATGTGTCAACATTGGTTTATTAATTGTGGCAAATGTAAGATGTTAGTAATGGGGAAAACTAGCTGTGGGTATATGAAAACTCTCTGCACTATCTTCTCAATTTTTCCATAAATCAAGAACTGTGCTAAAAGATAAAGTTGATTAAAAAAGATCCAAAGGAAATATGGAAGACAATTATTAGAACTGAGTTGTTGGTATAAGCCTCTTTGTTATATTATTTTTTATACCTGTAAATAGACTTAAAATATTTTTTAATAAACATTTGTAAGGAGTAATTTTTATCAGAAAGTCTCAAAAGGAGGCTAGTATACTAAGTCAATTGTTAGAAAGAAACTAGAACTCATAGACTCATAAATACTAGCAATAAAAATTGTTAGAAATTTCTAAAATCAATAACATTTTATTAAATATCATAAAAAATATTAATGACCCCAAAGAGCTTCTGTTTATTTGTGTTATATCTACCAATACTTACCTTATTATAAATTAAAACTGAGAAAGTTTTAAAACACAGCAACACACAAGCACAAATTCCACTAGCCATCAGAACTATGTTGTCATGTAGCCTCTGGAAAGCTCCACTGTACACTCACAAAAGAACCAAAGTGGAAGAAGGCAATGAGCCTTGAAATCCCAGGATAAAGCCTAGTTGGCCACGATGTATATTTCATTGAAATCAAAATTACAAATTAGGTATAAACTAATTAAAAATTCAATATAATTATAACATTCATTCCATGTGACAGATGATACTGATGTGCTAAAACAAATGGAAGGTGGAATTAATATTAGAGATATGTAGCTTTAGGTCTATGTCTAATTTAATCCTTCTTTTCACTTCAGTTATACTAATGTAGAGAACAAATGCCTATTTACATGAGCAGACTTTACAAAATAGCAGTAATAACTTCAATGTTATGTTGCTATTTCATGATAATCAGACTCCACACTTGAAAGTTCTGCCAGTAAGCCATCCACAAAAGCAAGCTTTATTGTAGTTTCACTTAACTCTTTAAAGCCCTCATGTGGGGGGAGGGGCAAAATGAAAAAACAAAACAAAAACAAAAGCAAAAAACACCTCTCATGTGAAGATAAGGTTATCATGTGGCTCCATAGAAATATGAATTACATATTACTAACTCATGTCTTCTTGGTTATGTGCCTTTATTTTTATTTACTTAAATGCATATTTTCTGATCCTGTTTCTCACTCCCACAATTGAATATAAACTCCACATTTCTTTCTATATCCCCTCATCTAACCCCATCCTTAGCCAAGTAAATACTTGAATGAATTAATGTACAATTTAGTCATTGCTTGAATCACATATAGAAACTACTTCTTTGTTCAATTACTGCCACACTTAATGTATTATATAATACATATATATAATGTATCATATAATAGGTATGTGCACAAATGAGGTCCATCTGATGCATTTTTTCAGTATGTGGCTATAGTACCGACAACTTCAGTGCCTATAGCAAATGTCATTTGACGAATTCAGCCTTAGACCAAAGATAAATAGAGAATCTAAAATTGCATAACAGTGATCCATTGTAAGGTAATTATTTAAATGACTGATAACTAACTTATATTAATTTTTTAGATGTGCATTGAAATTACAGTTAAAAAAATTCTTAAAGACAATATATTTAAGAATTTTCTGGAGGTCATTCAGTCCATTTGGGGATACTAGTGTACAATGTATATATGCATAATGTTAGTTGGCTTTTGTTAGAGAAATTTTTTTTCCTTCAGGAAATTTATAGATTCCATATTCAGAAACAGTTGCATTGGGTCTGTGGATAGGGCTCCTGGAGTCAAATTAATCCCAGAAATTACAGATTTACAACTCAGATAAAGACAAGGGACAATGATGACAACCCCCGAGTTCATAGTTACTTATAAAAGGTCAGGATCAACTCAGCCTTACAATATCTGCTACTGAGAATCAAAATCCTAAAGGAAAATTTTTAGACATAGGGATTAAAGGTAGGGGGCTTCTGAAGAATATCTTTTTTTCCTTTTCATATTTATGGAAATTAAGCTTCTTGATCTGTGAAAGGTGGTTGGACTTGATAAACTCTTAAAGCTAATACAAATTTTCTACAGTTTATACATAACTCCTAGTGTATTTTACAAACTCTGAGAACTGCCAGTTGTCTAATCCTAAATTATTTTGCTATACACATCATATTACAGTGATAAAAGTTTCAAAATTATGCACAAGAGCCAAAAATTTCTT
>NW_012147745.1:467190-483912 GCF_000956105.1 Propithecus coquereli | reverse complement strand
CCGAAGTCCGTGTTTCAAATATGTCCATCCTTCGGGTAGTGCGCATTGCCCTCCTCAAATTTATTTTAATAAAATTGTTTTTAATTTTTCAATATACTGTGAAGAAAGTGAGCATCCTTACTAACACCTTTAAAACAGTATCTTTTCTGATTTCTATAAGCTGGCTCTTATTTATAAAATATTCTAGTGTCTCAATTTTTATAGTCCATTAATTAATATACATTCTACCCTTATTGTCATCAAACCAAATAAAACTATAAGTTAACAATGACAATTAATTAGGGAACATGCATTTTAAACTATTGTTTGACCACTGATACAGACATATTCAACTCTGGTTCGGCCTTTTGTCCTTCAAATGGCTATAGGAATGTATTTGCCATGTCAAAAATTAGAATACATGATCTGAAATAAGTATTCTTTTATCTTAAGTCTATAAAGAAAAGTTTTGGAGTACGCTGACATTTTGAAAATTTCTAGGACATTTTAATGTTATGAAATTAATAGATAAAATAAGTTATATGAAGTTAAAGACCATGCCTTTCATGTCTACCACTATATCCCCAATGTGGACATACTGTAGATTCTCAATCTATTTTAGAAGAACAAATCAATGCATCAATGAACCAATGGCAGTGACAACAAGAGGAAAGGAGTAACGAGGCTTAGGAACTACATGGCTTTGAGGAATCATCTCTGGAATGCAGGGATGCAGTTTTAGTGGATCAGAAGGGTAAAATAATACCCTGGGGGGCTAGCCAACTGTAAACTGTCCTGGGCAGTGGCAGAGACCTCCCAAGATGCCCAGCTTGGCTCCTGAGTAACTTCTTAGGAATAGCTGCAGACCTGAATCAGCTGTGGTGGCCCATCTGGAGATCCAGTCACAGAGCTCCAAGGATGATAGTGGTAGAACTGAGAGTAGTGGCTGATTCAAGAGGAGAAAGTAATGCAGGAAGAGAAAAGGGAGATAAACATAAGGACAATTTTTTCTTTTGTCAGGAGAAATTTGACTCCTTGTTTCTAGTTAAAATGCCTCTAAAAAGGAATTTTGGAAGGCATCGAAAAGGGATCATATTATTTTATTCAAACATTTCTCACTGAGTAACAAGATCTGTCTTTCTCCCTGCACAGGGAGGATGATGCATTTTGAAAACATCTAAGTGCCCCCTTGTCCTCCAGCTTTCATGTATCTTTGGCTAATGGGGGGCCCAAGGAGATGGAAAGAAGGTAGGAGAGTGAGGTCAGGGTGTATTTTCCCTGGCACCCTCCCTGCGAGGTCTCCTAGGGCTGTCAGCATCCCCTGACCAATGGCCCCCTCCTCTTTTCAAGGTGATCTTCTCTACATGATGCTCCCTTTTCAGATTTAGGTTGTCCCTTTCTGTTCCCAATGCTAGATTGTGGCTCTTCCTCACTTGACTTTGTCAATGAAAACTTTGTAAAAACTTTCCTTGGATTATCTTCTTTCAAGTGGGCCTTTATTTCCTTAATAGCACCAGACTGATAGAGCAACACATTCCTTTTTCTGACGTTAGCCAACTTCTGTTTCTACCTGCACAGTTCCCTCTCCATCTCCATCTCCTTCATTTCCAATTTTTAAGAGAAGACCAAAAAGTGTGATGGAAGTCTCAAAAAAGGAGCTGTCATGTAGGTCACAGGTTGCTTAGGTTACTTTGGGATCAGAAAGCTTAGGTTTGAACACTTCTTGAGTTGGACAACAAACACATCTGCTGAGAATGCCCACTTTTTTTTCAAAAGTATATATTAATATTTTATATATTTTTAAAATTGAGTCAAAATATGTCTATTTGTAGGGCCTATACATTGGTTTTAGACCTAAACCTTCAGGACTATAGAGAATATG
Source organism: Propithecus coquereli (assembly GCF_000956105.1). NCBI lineage: Eukaryota > Metazoa > Chordata > Mammalia > Primates > Indriidae > Propithecus > Propithecus coquereli. The sequence goes on along the minus strand of NW_012147745.1, from coordinate 482,051 downwards.
TATGTTGATTTTTCATATCTTCTTAATTATAGGAAGAAATAGCATTTGTTGGGGGCCTACTAACTGTCATATGTTGCACAGGATGCTTGTTCTCCATTTGCCTCCAAGCCTGGGGGTGTCATGGAGGAAACACTGAGTAGGTGGCAAGTGGGTGGCAGATATAGATCTGGTCACAGTTTCCTCTGCTTTCAAATCAAAGCCAGACAATTTCTCTTCAAATGTTTGAAAATAATAATCTTAGCTTCCGCCCCATTTTTTCCTTCTTTGGGTTAAAAGTATGCAGTGGCTTAACCATTCCTTGAGTAACATCATTTTTAATTGCTTTCCCATTTGGCCACTATACACTCAATGTGGTCATTTACAGTAACTAATCCTCTTATTTTTTGGTGTTCAGAACCGAATGCAATTCACTCAGGACCACCAAGCCTTTGCTATCCTCTGAGCAAGTTGCCTAAGGGCACCTGCTCTTTGAAACCCACATCATACTTTTAACTCATGCATAACTGAAGACCTCCTATTCTTTTCTATATCTATCCCAACCCTTAATTTTGCATTTGGACTTTGAACCTGAACATCAAACAATGTGTTGTTTTTCCTGTTAGTATTCCCTACATCAGCTCCAACCTGTTCTTCTAGCCTCCTGAGACCTCTCTACGTTGTGAGTCTGTGTACTGGCAATGTCTCAAAGCCAAGCAGTCTTTTGCCTCTGAATGTATCACCAAATTCAAATAAATATCAGTATGACCACAGAGCCTTGAAGAAAAAGAATCATGTAAGAATACCTCTTTAAAATTATTACTAAACATCTCCCTTCCCCCAAATGTTGCACTCATGCCAAGTCCTTAACATCTCACCCTCTATCCCTTAAGAATCCTCCCCTGGCCCACAGAACTCTATGATTCATTCCCTGCAACTCCCCGCCCCTCTCCACAAGGTTATTTATCCACTGACATTCCTTCAAAGCCCATCACCTACTGTGTGACCTTGGTTTCATCCCATTCTAACTACTTTTCTCATGATGTCAGTTCCCTGGAATTCTGAGAAATAAATCCCCTATCTACTCAGCATCATACCAAATACTGCAGTGCTCTTTCCTAGCCTCTTCTCATGCACAAATTTGACGAACATATCTTTTATATTTTTATCCAAGTCAGAGTTAAAATCTTCATCTAATTATTTAAATCTTGTGTCACTCCAAAAAATCTTAAGAAGAGTTTAACCTTACAATAATATCTATCCAGTGGTAATAAGTATGTAAAGTCAAGGCCATACAAAGCAAAGGAAGCACTTGGAGCTTAAGTAATTACAGTCTGTAAATGTTACATTTGGTGCTAAGCGTTCTGGCAGCAAGAGCAAACAAGAGAACTGTTCTAAATACTATAATTTCTATTATCTGCCAAAAGAAAACACGACAATTCTTTAGGAGAAATAACATTTTCCTCATACAGTGAGGCTTAATAAAAGTATTCTTTGTGACAGCCAAATGGATTTTAAGTTACTTAAAAATGGGGACTATTTTTAGTGTCCTCCTGTATACTAATCTCCCCCTGATTTCTACTGTGCTTAAAGAGAGAGTATTACGGTGGCAATGTGTTGTTTGACAAGACGTTAGGCGAGTGGCTTTTTCCCATGTGTGGAATAAACACGGGAAAAAAATGGATACAGTTCATGGACCCAGAAGTTATGAGAGAAATAAACATGCTGAACAGGTCTATGAGATAGTCTAAAGAGGCCAAACTAATAGGAGAAAAACATCAGCCATTTATAGAAATACAGCAAAGAAGGGAGGAATGAGGAAGTAGGTTATGAGAGATACAAAAATGGAGTGAGCACAGAAGGAAAATGAAAGCTGTCAAGCTTGGGGGATAGCAGAAGTTACACAGGGCAGGAGTGAGTTGCACTATGATGCCTTAAACGGTATGTACGGTCAACACCCATCCATGTGTGGGTAGCCTGCTTAAAGAGTTAATTTGACCCAGTTACCATGGTGCTCGACTTTGTCCATCTTCCCACACCAAGTTGAAATTCTTTTCTTTATAAAAGCTATGATGTTGGGCTAAACAACACATCCTTGTGGGGTACTCATTGGATTTTAATGAGCATCTGGGCAGACCCTGGGAGAGAGCTGTGTTCTCACAGTGCGAGGGCAGGCTTGATGCTTTGAGCTGTTGGCACTGCTCACAGTAGATAGTGTTCTCAGGAGAAAGAGTGTTAGTAAACCTTCATTTGTGTGTGTGTGGCAGAAGAGAATTGGCTGCAAAAGAGAAGTTCAGTTCTCTTGTTTCTGAAAGCAGTAAAAAAGTTTCCAAATGACTTCCTTCAATGCATTTGGTAAGTTGCCCTCAAAGACTGTTGTTTAAACATCTTAAAATACTGGCTTAAAATTTTCCCCTTAATAACTGTCATTACAAATAACCTGTCTAATATTTGCAAAGGATGAGTTTCTTAACAAATTTAATCACTGCCCATATTTGGGGATAATATTGTACCCCAGAGTAGTCCTGGGAGAAGAAGAGGAAGAACGGGGCATTTCAATGGCAGTTGATATAAGCTACCTAATATAACAACTGTCCAGAAGGATTCCTTTGTTCCTTTGAATGTGTCACCAGCAACATTGAAAGTGCCGATCATGTTCCCTATGTTTCCCCAGGAAAAGAAGAGTCAAATATAGCTAGAGGCAACTACCAGTAAGGTGTAAGGAGTAAGGATGAAACTGTGCTTACAAATTGATAAAGGGGTGCAAGGCAAGAACCGTGGTAAGGGCCTAGCTAAAAATAAATCACAGGCCTAGCTAAAAATAATGATAATAATTAGCCAGTGTCCCCCTTTTTGCTTCTCTATAATGGCCACTCTGGAGCCACATAGCTGGTGGTCATAAAGAAAGGTTCTTAACTTTCTCCATAGATAACATCACTTTTTTGAAACATAGGGGTAGTTTCTGAGATGTCTGTCTTCCAGGTCCCACATTCCAGTGGAATGGCTGATCCACCCAGACCAGTGGCCCATACTGAGGAACTGACTCAACTGGTCTTGTAACCCCCACCCAAGAACCTAGTCAGCAAAGACAACAATTTCTACAACCCTATGGTTCCGCCCCAAACCCAGCCAATTAGCAGACTCAATTGCCTACGCCAAACTGTCTTTAAAAACCCTGTCTCCCAAATTCTCGGGGAGGCAGATTTGAGAAATTTCTCCCATCTCCTCGCTTAATGCCATGCAGATTAAACTCTTTCTCTGCTGCAAATCCTGCCTTCTCAGTGCATTTGCTTCCTCTTGGGCAGCAGGCAAATGAACCTGGTTGGGCAGCAACAAGGAGATGTTCACAAACATTTTGCTCATTCTGTAACTTTGTATATTCTATTCCTTTCACCTAGAATATCTTTTCCTTCTCACCCTAGTCCCTGTTTTTTTGTTTTTTATACTCATACTCATCCCTCAAAATCCAGCTCACTTTGTATTTACTCTATAAAGCACTACCCAGGCATCCTAGGCAAAACTTGTTTCTCCCATCCTTGTATTAATTGTCATACATTGCCAAAACCTTTTATCATACCTCAGTTGAACACCTTACATCTTCTACTCTAACTTCCACTTAAAGGTCTATCACATTATGAAATATTTCAGGATTGTTTCTTATTCACTTTTTATTGCCATTCCTAGTACAGTTCCTAATATTGATGGATGAATGAATGAATAAATAAATGAATAAAAACCAAAACAGGACAGAGACAGGCAAGGCAAATAAAGCTGAAGAGATTAGACAAAAGGGGAAGCAGGAACAAATGGCATAGGCTGAATATAATACTAAAAACTGCTAGATACTATAGACGGTTTGAAGTTTGTGGACACTGTAGAACAAGACTGGGGCAAGAAAAGACAGAAAGTAGGACAATATTAAAGGAAATCAGTCCATATCATAAACAAAAAGAGCTGGGACAGTAGAGGTAGTAAAATTTTCTGGAAGCCTAGAAATAGAGCAAATAGGCACTAGGTTAGGGCAAGCCAGAGTCTAAAATGTTGGACTTTTAGGGAGCTCCTTATATGGATTTCCTTACAGGAAACCCAACTGGGGGCCCACAGGATAGAATGGTGTACTCAGAGCCTAAAACATTGCTCTTCTCCAGGAACTAGGAAGACCCTGGCAGAGGAATTGTGGTAGTTAAAGCAGTTAAACCTGATATTTAAAAGAAAGTGAGACCTACAACAGGAAAGCTGTTATTTCCAAGGACAAGAGAATATGTGCATGAAAACTTTATTCAGTGCCTACACTGAGTAAGTTAAGGACAGAGTGGCCAATGAGAGGGTTGCTTAGTTCGTAAGTATTGGTCCTCACAGGGAAGTTTACCCCGTTCTGAAACTCTAACTCTGTGCATGCATAAGCCCTGCACGACAGGGGTTCTCCCTTCTCTAAATTCTTGTGGCAAACAGTGTTTTAAAAGAAAACAAAAATCTCAGGACCACCCCCACAACTTAGTATGCAAAAAAGAAGAAGAAGAAGAAGAAGAAGAAGGTAAAGGCCTCAGGCACCTACAAATAACTGGCCCCACAGATCATTCATTAAGGAAATTTCTTGCTGGCCTCCCGTAAGCAAGCACATGCAAATTGCAACTTTAGGTCGGAAGGCTACATCTAGCTCCTAAAACTAAAATCTGTTCTAATTCCACACTAATAATGAATTGGAAGTTTATCTTCACAGGTGCAGAACAAAGATGAGACAAGGCAGGATCATTCTTCCAGCTACCCAGGAACATCTACATAATGGATGCTTCCTTCATTCCTTTTTTTCCTCTAACATTTGTCTTATCTGATGTAAAATGTAGATTTTCCTGGGTCTCACAAGAATGTAACAATTTTATCTTGCTACCCATGCCCCTGCCTTTTTATTTTCTTACTGTACACCTTTAAATGCTGAAACTTCTAAATTCCCCTTCATAAAAACAACAATGGGGTTTGTCTGTGGTTCATGTTTTTCTTGAGTGCATCCTCAACTTTGGCTTAGTAAACCTCCACTGATTGATATTTTTGCCTCAGTCACTAATTTTGGGTGGACAATATTATCTCATGTGTATCTTGATTTCTTACCAGATTATAATTTCTTCAGAAAAAGGGACTATGAATGTGCTTCTTGAATCAATCTTGGCATGAAACTGATGGCCATTTCCTATTGGTTGGTTCAATACTGTGTTAGTTTTGTTATTGGTCTGTTTGACCATATAAGTTAGAGCTTACTGTCTAGATTTCAGCCCTTTGAGACTTTTTTTTTTTCCTTATTGCTTAGTCTCCATCCTAATTATTCCATATTCCAACTTGGTGGTATGGTGGTAGGGGGGATAGGGGAGGTTGATCCTAAAATCTTGTGCCTATATTATATCCTCCAGTTTTTCCAAGCTCTCCACCTCCTGTTAATTCTGTGGGGTTCCATTTTTGTCCCTCAGGGATCTCCCTCCTACGGCTTCCATCTTTCTTCTCCAATCTTGAATGCTGGCTATCTAGGCTGCCACACACCAGGGGTGCTGGTTATTCTTTCTCTTTATTGCTCTCTGGTGTAGAAGTTATTGCCTGAATTATTCTTTTTTTTTTTTTCCTTAGTTGATATTATTATTTTGTTAAGAGCATCCTCAGGAGATTTCCAAAATAAGGACATTTGGCATAGTAATTTTCTCTTTAATTGTAGCCATATTCTCCCATCACACTTGAATGGGATTCTGGCTATGTATAGGATTCTAGAGCAGAAATACTGTTTCCTCAGTCACTGAAGGCATTGTTTCATTGTGTTTTACTATCCTATAATGTGAATAAAAAGTCTTAGGCCAGTCTGATTGTCATTTCTTCACAGCTTAACTGGTGTTTCCTCCCTAAAATTTTAAAGATATTTTATCTTTATCCTTGGTGTTCTGAAATTTCACATTGACAGGTCAAGGTGTGGGTCTTTTTCTGTTTATCATGGTTAGTAGTACACAGGCCCTTTTAATGTTTATGACATGTCTCTTTTAACTCTGAGGAATTTTCTTGCATTCTTTTACAGTTTCCTCTTTCATTTTTTTTCATTCTGTTTTTCTTTTACTTCTACTATTCAGATATTAGATTTTACATTGAGTGTTTATGTCTTTATGTTTTCTTTTATGTTTGTACTATATACTGGCTAATTTTGCAAATGTATCTAATCTTCTAATTCTTTCTTTAAAAATTTGGCAAGAAAATATTTTTTTAATTAACCAAAGCTTATCTTGCTTTCTAAAAGTTCTTTTATATAGTACTCTATTCTTTTTTTATGGATATAATATAAAATCTTCTCAAATATTTCTGGTTCTACTAATCAAGGTGTATGTGCATTTGTTTGTTTTTAAGTTCTTTTCTGTTGATTGAATTTTCTATTTTATCTAAGACCCAATTTTTTTAAATTTTTTAATTTCATCTTTCTCTTTTATACTGCACAATTTCTTTGAAGGTCAGATGAACCTTAGTTGTATATGTGTATGTGTATATATACACACACGGGTGTGTGTGTATATATATACATACACACATACACACACACACACACAAACACACACACGTATATATATAAAAAGAGTTACCAGAAGCTTTTTGCATGCTAGAAGAATGTATTGGTGGGGCAAACTTTGCTTTCAAGATGATCTGATAGGAGGCTAGTTCTAAGCTGCAATGATGCTAATTACAATAAAAAGGACTTTACCCTGGGGTACACCCAAGTTAGCTATTCTTTTTCTCTTCTTCTATTTTTTTCACGGGCTAAATTAAATGACTACAGGCAGTTCTCTGTGAGAAAGTTGGGGAGGGGAGTAATTCTGCACATAGACCTGTAGCTAATCCCTTTACTTTCAGCCCAATTTCTCACTCTCCTCCTCCTATATAATTTCAGTCACTGAATTGGGAGCCATTTTGGAATTTAATGGTCATATTGACTACCCGCCTCCTCCATCCATGTACAAAGTTATGATTTCCTCGTTATTTAGTATTTTTTATCTTTTTTTTTTGTTTCAAAAATGTGTTAAAATTTGTTTTCCTCATATTTTTCTCTTTTATTGCATATTATTTTTATCCATTACTATAGTTTTTATGGAGTTTCAAGAATGAAAAGCAATAAACACATGGTTAACCTGCCACTTTGACTGGAAGTCAACAGCCATAATTTTGTCTGCTCAGTCCCCTTTTCTGATAGCAATATCTTTGTCTTCTGGAAACTGTTCTCTGCCTCCATCAAAGTATCCTTCTGGGGCAGGGGAGACTACCAAGTAAATTTTATCATTAAATCCATATTTGTTGAATATTTACTATGTGATAACACTGATTCTAGATGCTGGGAATTAATTAATAAGCAAAACAAATCCCTACCTTCATGGAATTTACCTTTCAGTGAGAAGAGAGAGGCAATAAAGAGATTAAAAAATAAACATATAGGTTATCAGAACCAATTAGTTCTATGGTAAACACTAGAGCTGGGTAAGGAAGAAAAGGATTATAATAGGCAAACAAATGACCATCTGAGAGGCTAGTGTCCCAGGCAAGGGAAGAGCACCTTGTTATTGCAAAGACTTGGTTTTTACTCTGAGATAAAAAGTCTACTGAAGAGTTTTTAAAGAGGAAAGACAAGACCAGATTTATGTTTAAAAATACTAATCTGATTTGCTGTTAAGAATAAACCATAAGAGGACAAGTGCCAAATGAGGAAGACCATTTAGTAGAGCATTTCAATTATTTTGTTGAGAAATGACTATTTCTTCTTACGTTAGTGTGATATCAGTGGAGAGCATAAAAAATAGTTAGATTCTAATATTTTAGAGATTTCCTTAAGGACTATATAAGAGATGTGGGAGAAAAAGAAAAATCAAAGATGACTCCAAGATGTTTTGGCCTAAAGAACTGGAAGGATGGAGTGGCTTTAGTTTAAACTAAAGTTGTTTTTTGTTTTTTTTTTTTTTTTTTTTTTGATTTCAATCATTTATTTCTTTTATTCATACTTATGGTCAATGCAAACAATTCCATAAAATGAAAAATTATGAAGACTCCAAGCATAATTATGCAAATTAAAAATAGACATTCAATGCAAAATATACAAGCATAAAAGTGGGTTCCTTTGCACACACAGCAGCACGTTTCAATACATGTGTCAAAGAACGGTGAATGGTTGCCTTTTCTCTTGCAGACCATGGGCACAGCAGACACCAGGATCAGAATGTGTTCACTGAAGCCAAAATTTGTTTCTAAAAAATATTTTTTGCCACATGGAAACTGTTGTAAGTATATACCTCCCAGAATTAAGCTTCCAATTTCTAATGTCTAAGAAAGTGTCCCAAATATAACTATTCTGATTCTTAAAAAGGTTTTTTAAAAAAAATATTTCCAAAAACAATTTAAAAGAATTATTGCAAACTTAATGATGCTGGCACTCTGCCACCTTAACCCCAGGATGGGAGCCTCTGGTATGGAGTCTGTAGCCCAGTGCTGGGCCTCTCAGCCACTGGCTTTCTTCCTTCCCAGGCTCTTGCTCCACCCTGGCTCCAGGCAGTGTTGCATCTGGAGACTGAAAGATGAAAAATACTTTTGGAAGAACAAGAAGTTCAAGGGTTATGAAGAGAAAGTAGAGGTGATTGAAGAATTCTGTTTTAGATATATTGAGTTTGAAATATGTATTAAATATTAATATTCAACTGAATATACCAAACTTAGAGAAGTATAGGGAAGGAAGAGATCTAGGGTAGAGAAAAAAAAATTTTGAAAATGTAGCATATAGATGGTATGCTAATAATAATAGGGTCCTAAGTGGTGCCACCTTGGGAGATGGTGTAAGAAGAGCAAGGAGGGGCACTGGGCCCTGGGCACTGCAGTGTGAAAGGCCAGAGAGATGCGGAGAAACAAATGGGGAGTGAGCACAAGTACCCAGAAAGATAAAGAGAGGACAGAGGGAGAATGGTGTCCAAGAAGCCAAGTGAAGGATGAGTTTTAAAAAGGAGGAAATAGCCCTGCATCTGGTAAATCAAGTAAGTTGCTGCATGACCCTGCTTTCTGGACAGTCCTGATTGTTCTTTGGATGGAATGTGACCCAAAATGGGCCAATGGGTCATTCTTTTCCCTCTTTTTGATTTTTCTGTTTGTTATTTGTTTGTTTTAGCTTGGAGGAAAAAGAGTTAGTCCAATATCTCTCTACTGACATAAGCCACAAGAGATAAAATTCTGTTGCTATCATTGCCTGTGTTCCTGCCACTTGACTAAAGCTGCTGTGCAGTGACAGAGAAGCATGGAGCCAAAGATAAAAGAAAATGGAGTTAAGAGACAGAGAGCATCTAGGCATTTTTGAGATCCTCCTTAGATCTGTCTTCACACCCTAATACGTTTTTACCTTTGGGTTCCATGAGGTACCCAAGCTGGCTCATAATGCGTTTCTCTTTGCTTAATCAAGCTTGGGTTATGTTTGTGTCATCTGCAACCAAAAGAGCCCTAATCGGAACAACAATATTTCAGCTATAGCTATTACTTGTCTCAATTTTAGAATTTACTAGTACACTGTAAAATCTTTTTTAAAATGGCTAAGTAAGAAGAAAAAAAGCTTAAAAATGGCAAAGGAACTATATATGCCCTTTTTCTGTAACATGGAACATGAGATTGTAAAGGCAAACATTCAGAGAGGAACTACCCCTTCCAAGATGACAGGAAGATTATAGATAAGTTATAGGTAATGTGATGGCTAATTTTAGGTGTCAACTTGACTGGATTAAGAGATAACTACATAGCTGGTAAAACATTATTTCTGAGTGTTTCTATGAGGTGTTTCCACAGGAGATCAGCATGTAAGTAGATGGACTAAGTGGGGGAAGAATTGCCCTCAGTGCAAATTGGCACCATCCGATCTGCTGGGAGCCCAGATAGAACAGAAAGGCAGAGGAAAGGTGAATTCACTCTTTCTCCTAAAGCTGGGACACCCTTTTTCTCTTGTCCTTGGATATCATAACTCCAGATTCCCTGGCCTTTGGACTGTGGAACCTGTACCGACAGCCCCAGGGACCTCAGGATTGTGGGTTACCTCACCAGTTTCCTTGGTTATGAGGCTTTCAAACTTGGACTGAGCCATGCCACCAGCACTTCTGGTTCTTGCAGGAATGTAGACTGCTTGCAGCATTGCAGACAGCCTATCATGGGACCTCTCAGCCTCCATAATCATGTGAGTCAATTCCTCTAATAAATCCCCTCTCATATCTCTATCTATCTGTCTAATTGGTATGTCTCTGTGGAAAACTTGGACTAATACAAGTAAGTACATTTTGGGTGTCTATATATGGCTTAATTCTATAATAATAAAAAGCTGATTGTTTTTCACAAACAATATTATATAGGACATGGTGCTTTAAATGGACAGAATTTTGCTAGGAAAAAATTAAGGCTTATTAACTGGATCTTAAGAAACTCTAGAATGGTAGCTCTCCATGTTGACCACCTTGTTTTTTTAAAAAAGGTGATTCATTGTTTTTTATCAAAAAACTGTATTAGTAAGGTACCTGCAAGAGCAGTGGAATGGAATTCTTCAGTTGCTGTGGCAACAGCAGAATGAGTAGAGAAGCATGAAAGTTAAATGCTTAAGCTTCATCAGGCATTCCACAAGACTGGAGGGGGAAGGGTTTTTCATTTATATTCTGATGCACATACCAACTAAGTGATGATTTCTGCTAATGTTTTGGCTACTTCAGGCTACCCATTTATGGACGTCATCAATTACTATAAGGAAAAAAAACTTAGGACCTTAAATATTGTTTATTAACTAGAATATTATTAACTAAAATTAGCTAGAATAAGATTAGATCTACACTTATATCTTTATCTATCTTTGTAAATTTCTTTCCATGTTCATACTGAAAAAGACACAGTACCTAAATATTAACAACCCCACTATACCTGAATTTCTTCAGATATCAACTAGAGAGAATAATAATTACTTCACAAAGTTGCTAAAGAGATTAAATTAATTAATAGATGTAAAGCTTTTACGATGGCATCTGTGACACAGTACTGCTATACAAGTATTAAGTGTTTTATCAGTAGCAAATCAGACCATAGTCATTTACAATGTCATTAACTAAAATGGAAAAGTATAGACTATAAAGTTAGAGGGAGGGCTGGCAGCAAGTAGCATGACCTTGAGAAGGTATTGCTGACTACTGGAGGCTTCTGGGGATCACTGTGTGTTCATCCAACAAAATATGTATGAAACATCTACATTATTATGTTGTGCAGTATAGGAATATGAAGATGAATAATAATACAATATATTCTTTACAGTACACATTAAAAAGAGGAATGAAATTTTATACAAGTACCATATTCTGAATCAGGATAAATATTATAATGGATGTATAAAAACAAGTCCAGAACAAGTTTAATGAATTAATATGAAGAAAAAAAATAAGAAAAAAGTTGAAAACATAGGAGAAAATGGGGGATAAATGATCAAGTGTAAGAGAAGGCAGAAATATATAGCATGAAGAACATAGATGAAGAAGTTGGCCTTCAACAGAAGAATAGACATTTAATCATTAGAGCCTGGATAAAAGGCTTTGAGGCTAAGAATGGGCTTTTCTAGATTTTTAGTTTGGTTTGCAAAGTCAGGAAATGGAAATGAGATCCCACCTGATGTGCTCAATTTTCTCAATTATGCTTGTCAAGTGGGCAGGTCATCTGTAGGGAGGCAAGTGGAAGAGGATTTTGTGTTTACTTGGAGGAAAATGGTGAAGGTTTGAAGTAGGCATTGTGGGGAATAGAATGGGTTATTGAAGCAGGAAAAGTGAAAACGTTGGTGAGTAGCACCAGAGAGCCAGCTGATGTTGAAGTCATGATTTTATAGGAAAAGCATTCTAGGCTAATATCATGTTCTCAGCAATTTTCATGGATTGGCTAGAATAGAGAGAAAGTGGATAGTAACAGTGACCCAGCGTTGGGAATTTGTCTGGTGAGTACAGGGAAAGAGAAGTTAATAGTAATAATAACATTACAGTAAAATACAAAAGTCAAGTGTTTTCCTATATACTAGCAATGAACAAGTAGAATTTGAAATTAAAAACACAACGCCATTTACAATGGCATTCAAAAACTGAAATACCTAGGTATAAATCTAACAAAATATATATAAGATCTGTATGATAAACTACAAAACTCTGACAAACGAAATCAAAGAAGAGCTAAATAAATGGAGAGATATTCCATGTTCATGGATATGAAGATTCAATATTATCAAGATGTAAGTTCTTCCAAACTTAATCTATAGATTCAATGAAATCCCAATTAAAATCCCAGAAAATTATTTTGTGGATATCAACAAACTGATTCTAAGTCAATACGGAGAGGCAAAAGACCCAGAATAGCCAACACAATATTGAAGAAGAACAAAGCTGGAGGACTAATACTACCCAACTTCAAGCCTTACTAGAAGGCTACAGTAATAAAGTGTGATATTGGCTAAAGAATAGACAAATAGATCAATGGAACAGAATAAAAAGCCAAGAAATAGATTCACAGAAATGTGTCAACTAACCTTTGACAAAAAAGCAAAAGTAATACACTGGAGAAAAGATGGTCTTTTCAACATATCCAATCTTTTCAATAACCAGATAACCACCTACAAAAAAAGAATCTATACACAGACCTTACACCCTTCACAAAAATTAACTCAAAATGGATCACAGACCTAAATACAAAACACAAAACTATAAAATTCCTAGAAGATAGCATAAGAGAAAAGCTAGATAATCTGGAGTTTGGCAGTAACTTTAGATACAATACCAAAGGTATGATCAATGAAAGAAAGAATTGATAAGCTATGCTTCATTAAAATTTAAAATTTTTCTCTGTAGAAGACACTATCAGAGAATGAAAACACAAACCACATACTAGGAGAAAATACTTACAAAAAACATATCTAACAATAAACTATTATTCAAAATCTATCAAGAACTCTTAACACTCAACAGTAAGAATACAAACAACCCAATTAAAAAACAGATCAAAGACCTTAACAGACACCTCACCAAAGATACACAGATAGTAAATAAGCATATGAAAAGATACTCCAGATGATATATCATTAGAGAAATGCAAATTAAAATAACGAGATACCATTACACACCTATTATAATGGCCAAAGTCCAGAACGGTGACAACACCAAACATTGGCAAGGATGTGGAGCAACAGGAACTCACATTCATTACTGGTGAATATACAAAATGGTACAGCTACTTTGAAGACATTTTTGCAGTTTCTTACAAAACTAAACATACTCTTACCATATAATTTAGCAATCACGGTCCTTGGTATTTATCCAAATGAACTGAAACTTATATGCACACCAAAAATCTGCACATGAACATTTATACCAGCTTCCTTCATAATTTCCAAAACATGGAAGCAACCAAGCTGTCCTTCAGTAGGTGAATGGATAAATAAATTTTGGTACGTCTAGACAATGGAATAATATTCAGCACTAAAAACAAACAAGCATCAAACCATGAAGGGACATGAAGAAAACCTAAATGTATATTATTAAGTGAAAGAAGCCAATCTGAAAAGGCTATATAATGTTTGATTCCAACTATTAATATATGACATTCTGGAAAAGGCAAAACTATGGGGACAGTAAAAATGAACAGTGGTTGCCAGGATTTAGGAGGAAGTTAAGGATGATTAGGTGGAGTACAGAAGATTTCTAGGGCAGTGAAATGACTCTATTTAATACTAAAATGGTGAATACATTCTTTATATATTTGTCCGAATTCATGGAATGTACAACACCAAGAGTGAACCTTAACACAAACTATGGACTTTGGGAAGCAACAATTTGTCAATGTAGGTTCATTGATTATAACAAATGTGCCATTCTGATGGGTATTGATAATGGGGGAGGCTATGCATATGCAGAGGTAGGTGGTATTTGGAAAATCTCTGTTATCTTCTACTGTTCTGAAACTAAAACTGCTCTAAAAATTAAAGTCTATTTAAAAAAATAAAATAAATGTTTGTTGGAAGTCACTGAGACTTGGGAGAGAATGGGTTGTTTATTACTCAGCTAATACATGTTGGCACTATAGTCATTTCTATTTTACATTTTAGGAAGCTAAGACTCAAGTAGGAAATGGCAGAGCCAAAATTTGAACCAAAAGTATCTGACTCCAGCATCTGTAATTTTCTCATTAAGCAATGCAACGAATCAAGGTGAATTAAAGAGGCTGGTGAAGAGAAGGATTTTCATTACAAATAATAAAATGTGAGATCGAGGCTGGTGGGAAGTTAGAAGGGAGGCTGCAAGGAGGATGGTAGATTCTGAGAATATGGTGAGATAAATGTCCAAGAGAACATAACTCTGGAAATAACTCTGGAAAGTTCAGTTGGTGCCAGGCAACAAATTGGGGTAGAAAAACAAGTTATTAAACACCTACTACATGAGTATTTCAGATACTGTCAATATGAATAATAAAGGTTTTATATCAATATGAAAATTCCATTTTTTAATTCTGATGTTTCCTATCATTGAGAATTTCATCTCAGATATGTGTATTTTAAAATGATAGAAAGTATTTAAACTGACTTTTCTGATAGGATTGGATAATCAAAATGTTGTGACTATTGTTCAACAAACTGAAAAAAAATCTCCTGTATCTATTCTAAATGTCTCAACTTTTGATTAAAAAAAAATGAAAAAACTTCACTTAGCCACTGATGGATGTAGTCTTGTTAGAGAAAATTCTTAGAAAGTTTATCAAGTGTTTCTTATTGCTTCTTGATAGTGTTTAAAACATGTTTATGTTTTAAACATAACATATGTTTTAAACATAACGGATGTCGGGCGGGGGGAGGGGGG
>NW_012147745.1:449514-467060 GCF_000956105.1 Propithecus coquereli | reverse complement strand
TAGGTAACTTTATAATGAAGTTGTTTAGAAAAAAACACAGAAATCCAACTCTTCTTGATCAAAGTGATATTCCACTAATAATATTGTCTTTTAAAAGATACATATTTGTTTGTTCAAATAAATCCCAAAGTGGTATAATTTGCAAAGCAAGATGCTGATATCAGATAATCTCGCATCAATTTCCCTCCAGAAAATGTAAAGTCCCTCAGATAATTTGCATAGATGAGAGAACTTTCTGAGAAAACTCTAATCATAATCACTTCACTTTGAGAAAAAAAAAGCGAAGATGCATAGGTCTGCCTTTAACATGACTGATGAGTTTAATAGCTTCACTAAATGCTCTAAAAACTCTTCCTGGTTTTTTCAAGGGGTGAAAGTTTGCTTGTGCATACAATAGAAAGTAGAATTTGTTTCAGGTATGTATGTCTGCTTGGATCAAGAGAAAGCCCGTCTTAACAGAGGACTTAAATCATTCACAATCTATGTTCTACTTTGTAGCTCATCATAAACTTGCCAATGGGTTTAAAAACTCACTTTTTCAATTGCATGAATTGCCAAGTGTGGCAAAACAACATGTTTTGATAGATGCCCTTACATTCAGCTTGTGTTTGAGAAAAGATATTATATGTAAAGCTGTGTTCAAAGTGTAAATGGATCCCTCAGTCTACAGTGGCATAGAAGTTAAATATTTGGTCATAATTCTAAGGCTACCACAATCTGTGTTATTTTATAAAATCCCCAGATCATCTTTTCCAACACTTACTTTCTACAAGTTTTGATAAGTATTTTATCAATATAGTTTTGTAAATACAGATCAAGCAGTTTTAATCACTTTTAAAGATTATGTTAGTTTTTTATAATCAACAGCTGCTCCCCCCCAAAAAAAGCCTATGACATGACCGAGATTATTTTTTCAAATTTCAATGTATTTATGATCTACTAGAGTTAGTACCTCTTGCCTTTACTTTTATGTGACACTACTAATGAGCAGCTATGGATTTTGCATTTTCATGCTGATTGTATTGTACATTACTGATCAGGAGATGTGATTGTCTTTTTATTTTACTAAAACAAATATCCATAGTTTTTCTGGTGTTTATTTTGTGTTTCAAAATTGCACTTGAGTTTGGATGGATTTATATTAGCATTTCAGTGTTTCCAAACATAACAGAATATGTTCACTGTGTTACCAGTTAATAAACATTCACATTTCAAATAATTTTCATCATATTTCTCAGAATTTTTACTTTTTACTCAGTGGTTTACAACAATAAATAACTTCAGGCCAGATCATTCATTTTTGTCCTCACATCTATCTGAAGGCATAGGACTGGTTTCATCCCACTCACTACTAGTTCTAACATTTTCATCACAAATTTCACCTTCTTTAAATTTAAAAACTTCCTCTCTATAATGGATAACAAAAACCTTCCATGGAGCTCTAACTTAAAATTATGTGCATTAATACATTCTTCCCACACCTAATAATTTTCAACATGTGGAAGTAATGTTTTAATGAGCTACAGTGATGTCAAACTGGATGTGGCCGGCTATGGGCTCGCAAAAAAGCACAGAGAGCTATTCTGCAGAAATGGAGAAGACTGGAGAGAGACTGGAGAAGGAACTAATTTTACAGAGGAAAATCATAGCCAAGTGACCATGTGGTCTCAGCGGAAGAGAATCAGACAGTAAATACCTTAGATGCTGGCAACCCTGTAGTTTCCAGTCTCTGCCCTTCCTGGGACTTGAGAGCACTTCCTGCCCTTGGGTCCTAAGAGGCAGTGCAATATCCTAACAATAAATTCCTCATTTTTGCTTAAAGTAGTTCAAGTAGATTACTCCTACTGGTAATCAAATGAACCTTTTCTAAGATAATTGGTGACTGACCTTTGTGTTTAGTTAGGTTAACTGAATGGCCATAAACACCCAATCTAAAATTCAATGTGTTTTTGTATCCTTAAGAGAATGAAGCCTTTTAAGAATTGTGGGTATGAAGTTACACTATTTTCAATAATAAAATACTTTGAGTATTATTACTTTGAGTAATACTTTTGAGTATCCTGCCTACCCCACCTTACCCCTTAAAAACAAAACTAATGGCAAGGTAAAGAATGTTTTTCAATGTTTTATTGGATTTGAGTCTCAGTTAGAATTGCAAAAACTAACATATAACATGAATACGGCCAACCTATAGGGTTATTGAGTCTCCATAAAGATGTAGCCTAGAGGAATCCCAAGAATGCTCTGATAATTTTGAAAGATTTATGTAGATATACTGCATAAAAATCCTAAATTCACAGGAAAATTGAAAGCCAGAGACATCAATTCTTATAATCAATGCAAGATTTCACCATAAATTCCGTAAGGTCCTGCCAGACTTTACAACTGCCTGCGGCCACGCACCTCTCTGGCTATACAAGGAGGCAGATAGATGGGCACCATATGTGTGTGGTTCATTACAAAATCGGGCTGAGATGTCTGCTTTGGAAGCATATCGTTAACCACTAGATACATTTTTTTTTTAAATCGCAGTACATGTCCTAATACAAGGAAAGAATTCTAAAATAATGGAATATATAATGCATTGATTTCAGCAAAACTAAAGAAAATATAACTAGCACAAAGGCTAAATCATATCAATATTTAAGTGCAGAAATCAGTGTCTGCTTTCACTCTCAGAGCTAATAATGATGTTATATAAAACCTTCACATTAAATAAAGTATTCTCAAATTACCTGCACATGTTAGACTCAAATAAATGTTACTTTATTTTCTTTCCTATAGCCTTTGGATGAAAGATTAGCAAAACTCTTTAGAGGATAGAGATTAGAGGTTATATTTTCTCAATATGAAAAATATAATTGAATGGTGAAGGAGTTGGCAAAAGTAAATAAAAAGCCGAATGTATAAGTATGGCTTTGTTATTAAATCCCTTTCTTAAAATAATCAGATTGCTTTAATCTTATACTCTGATATTTGAACTTAACTGATTTTCATCTTTATGGAATCTGAACTGAACTCCAAAGCTTTAAGATATGACTATGTATTTTTGTGTATTTTCCTCTAATGATACTAATCCCTGTCCTTAGTAATCATCTCTAATTCTAGTTAGAGGAATCTCTCCAAAATCTATAGTCTTAGGTATTACTTAAGGAAATTATGTCAACTCACAGTTCTGGTTTTAATTATTTTTGAACCATAACCACATTATCTAAAGTTATATTTATTTCAAGAATGTGACTTTGAGAAAGGCTTGGACTGAGTATATGGAGAAAAGATTTCTTTAATTTGATATTGAAAAGCTCAATCTCTGACATTTATGTTATGTAAAGCAATTGCACACTTGAAAGCAATGAGCCCTTCCTTGCCTGAGATTTCAGGTGCAGAGATATGTGGCATAATGTTCACAGGTCAGGGACCTATTTTGTAACGTGAAAGCAATTATGGATTAAGGAGTCCAAGCCAGGGGAAAAAGCAAATTCTAATGAACTCATATATATATTTAAAGCAATACTAAGGTTTTAGAGACAATCCTGATTTTTTGTAAGAAGGACCCACCTGGCTTTACTACCACTAAGGAATGGCTTGGTCATTCAGGACAGTGCCTATCCAAAGGATGCCCTGACGCCTGCTTTACAGCATTACCCTGAATAAGAAAGGAGGTGGCATAGAGCTAGTAAATTAGTTGAATACAGTTTCATGAAGTTCAATTCAACGACAATGAAAGTTCCTAATGCTGACACCATTCCTGAGCCGGCCCCCCTTGATTCATTCTGGCTCTCATTCAGTGGGCCTGGTTCTGGTTACAAAGTCTGGGTTTCCTAGAAGCCCTGTACAGCAGAGCCTACCAAAACATCAGATTTCACAAAGCTTCTTGGACCAACTAGTATGTATCCATATTTTATTCAAGTACAGACCTTACCCTGGTCTCAGGCCTCTAAATATGTCCTGAAAACTGAAATAGCAACTAACATCTCATTGCAATAACCTCATTTAGCTTAATAATTTGTTTATGAGGTAAGTAGTAAATACATTATTCTGTTCATTTTTACAGATGGAGATACTCAGAGAAAGAGATACAAATTAAGAAACTTGCCCATTCCTGTCATCTAAATTATATTAGAACAAGTGATAGCATCCTTTCTCAAAATCGTGATGCCTCTGAAAAGGAAGCTAATTCAGAACATATTATTTCCGGCCCTGGTTTGTAATTGAAACCACACTTCCCATTGGTTAGTGTGTGTATCTCTACAAAAGCAGATCTGTTTTTATAAAATGCAGTTTAAACAATGACCCAAATTATATCCTCTCCTGACTCCCCATGATGGATAGTGAGCCTTTGAGTTGCCCAGAGTACCTGCCTTATAAGAAGAATTGAACAGAACAAAATGAAACCAGTTCCATGTTATATAATTTGATATACTTTTATGAAAAACTTACCCTATTAAAAGTCAGCATTTTATTTATACTATCATGTTCATTTTCAACTATTCATTTTTTTCCTTGTGAAAATGAAATTATAATTTGGGGCTAACTATGGTGCTTCTCCCTGGAACCCAGGTATTAAGAGGCAGAGATGTAAAGGTCCTCATTAACTCAGGCAAAACATATATTAGAGTCAAATGTTTTTTGCTATAGTTCACTATTAAGTATTGTCTGTTGGAGACAAGTCCATAATGATTCATCAAAACTACATGGAATATAGAAGAAACATGTTCTGCCATCGTCCATGGTTACCTGGTTTCTGTAGAAATTAGATGGTGGCAGGAGATCAATTTCTGATCTGCTCAAGTTTGTTAGAGCCTTCTATCCAGCTCCTCCAGCTTAATCAGATACCCAGGCTAGGGCACAAATCAAGATGGAAAATTAAACAGGCCTTGAATATTCTGCTATAGACTAAAAACAACCATAAAATGGAGAAATGCATATACAGTACTGTACCAGAGATGAGAGAAAAGAAATTGAACTGTGTTGTAACATTTCATAAAAACAGCATGGAAATGGACAGATCCTACTGTGTACCAGGCACTACTTAGGTTCCTTATATGTGATTTTTCTAGAGAAAATGAGACAAATGGGTACCCCAAATTTATTAGAATCATGTAATAAGGAAATAAATAAATCTATCCACCATACTCCATGCAAACCTACTGAGGATTAGCATTCTTTCCTGAGTTTATAATAGTTACTGAAAACAATCAAGACCTATATATGAATTCTTCAAATTCCTGTGTTACCACTGAGGTATAAAAAAAATTCTAAAAGTTTTATATGATTATAGGAAGACTCTCCATGGAAAACATGACAATGCCTTTGAAGGAGGCATTGAATAAAATAATATGCCACATTCTAAGGAAAAAATGTTCAGTAATATGTAAGGAAGTTTTTGTCTACAAATAATATTAAACCCAGTTCAGGTTGGTTTAAAAGTGAGGAATTCATTGGCTCACATAATTAAAAGTCTAGAGAGAAAAAGGTTTTCAGGGTTGGCCTAATGTAGTGGCTTCCTCTGTGTGTTGGTTTATCTCCAGGCTGACTTCTCTTAGAGTAGGGAAATAGGTGTAGTGTTCCAGGCTTTCTATTTGCAGACAATGGCAGTCAGAGGAACAGTCAGAGTCTTCTAGTGCCTATCTCTTAATAATGAAGAAATTTCTTTCTAAGAAATCCCAGAAAGTCTCCCTGTCTTTCCCACTTGCCTGAATTGGGTCATGTGCCCAGTCAGGAATCAGTTCTTTGGCCAGGGGAAATATCATTTGCTGAATGACCACAGTTTGATTTTCTGAATAACTCACTGTGGAAAGGAATATGTGATTGCCCTTCAACCAATTAGGTCCACCCATAAAGCTGGGAAAGGGATAGAATTCCCCTGAAGCTTCTGTGCTGCACGGGCAAGTTAGACTCCTGAATGAACACCACATATGGCAGTGAAGGGAGAAGAGGGAATGGATGGTCAACAGGCAAAATTTCACTACAGGGACTCTCCCCATCCACAAAAATGCCTCCTAATATTTTCTAGCTAAAGAGAAGAATGGAGCCATTCAGCGTACTGGCAATACATCTGGCCCCATGGATGTTCTGCATCGTTTGATTAAAGTGCCTTGTTGACACGTTTACACTCCATAGATTTCCTGTTTCTATGCATTCCAATGTAATTGTGTTAATGCTGTACGACTAAGATGCAGTGGAATCAATTCACTAGCTGGCTTTCTCCTTGTTGAATGAGGAATGGAAATGCTTTGGAAGAAATAAAAACCTTTCCTTGATTATAGCAACACTAATATTACCTGATAGGTAACACACCAGAAGTATACTATCTTAAGGATTCAGACAATGTTTGGTAACCTCACTGCAGATTAATACATGGTAACCTTATTCTGCAAGAGATTTTCTAGTGAATTGTCTATATGACATTTATTACCAATTTAAAATGTACCCACGGTGATTGCAGGGAAAATAGTCATTAAACTAAGAGAAAGTTTCTCTGTCAACTATGTTCATGGATGCCATAACATTTTAAGATAAACATTAATAAAATTTATTGACAGTTTATAGTTTGTGGATGCCTACAATATAAGTATGCTTATTTATTTTCTCATAGATATTTTGTACAGGATTATACATTATGCACTTGAGGTAAATACTGCTGTAAGAACTGGCTTGTCTGAATTGTCAAGCTCCCTACAGGCATTAGCTTGGTAAATAAATATTTTTTTCTTTTCTATTCTTTTTAAATTTACACAAATCAAGAATACATTTCTTTGTTAGTATAACCAAATAAAAATATTAATCAATAATTCCAATCAGTATACTGCAAAAGACTATGTAAATAAAACCAAATTAGAAAAATTCAAGTTGCTATTTTCTTTTTAACCAATCCTTAATTATAAGAAATTACTTTTACTGTAAATTTTGCATTCCTCATAATTTAGTGCTTTTATGAACATTTTTCAGAATGTTTCTTTTTCTATTCAAGGATCTCTTCAGGAATATATATAACTTCAGTGTTTTATTCTTCTTAAATATAATTCCTTCATGCCTTGCCTTTGGTTTTCTCATTTAAAGAGTGTTATTCATGGCAATGTCTAACAAATCAGCCATTGTCTTCTGTATTTTAGCACTAGGAAGATATCATCTTTCAAGCCGTGTAGCTGGTAAAAGAAAGGACTGATAAATATCTATGTTGGCCTTAAGCAACAAGTAGGCTTGATTCCCAGCCACATGTGTCTGTGGGTAAAGGGTAGAAGCCAAGAATAGGATGATTAGAATTACAGAGACTGATCATTTTAAGAACAGCATTTGTTAAAAAGCATTAAGGTACAGATACATCATGGGATAAAACAGAGACATTAAAAATAATGATACATAGCTATATTTATTAGTCTATAGAAAATTCAAGATATATCAAGTAAAAATAACAAACTACAAAGGAGCATGTAAAATATGACCCTATTTATGTTTAAACTTATATCGATATATAAATGTTTTGTTAATAGTATTATCCTTGGAAGTGAGATTAAAAGTGCTTTGGGGTTTTTTCTTTATACTTTTCTATATTTTCTGAATTTTCAAAAGGACTTTTTTCCTTTCAAAAAAGCTTCTAATTCTATTTTCATTTCTAAGTACAGTTAAAAACTGTTAAACGGAAGTAGATATAAAGTGGTTTAAACAAATCAAGTAATTATAAACTCAACTACATGTTGCTTATCCCCCTCTTAACCTACTTCCCATTCTCTTGATTAACAGCTGATATTTCTGTATTTTTGCCCAGTACAAAAGGATAATCATCTTTTTATGCATCAATTCTGCATCATCCAGCAATATGTTTATAATCCTTTTCTACACTTGCATTATCATCATCCTTGGTTAATCTCAAGCTGCCTTTTACGTGAGAAGACATACTTCTTATCTAACGTGTGGTATGTTATTTTCCAGAAGGCTAACTTGGCTTATGGATTAGCTAATTCTGCTTTTTCCTAGATGTACTTGATCTCTTTCCCTCAGATATAATATGCCTGCCTTAACATAAGAACAAGTCTTAGGGAAGAGCCTCAGTTTTCAATGCCTGTGACCCTTCAACCCTGGGTTCTCCAGAGGTTCTCAGCTTTCAGTTCTATCCTTCTATAATTTTTTTTTTTTTTTTCTGAGAGTCCTAGGTTTGTGATCACAGGCGAACCACCAGCATCTGGTAACTGTTTCTAAATTTTAAAATGCCCATAGTGACTCATACTCCTAGTGCTACTACTAATAAAAATAAAATTGTATGGTTTTATTCTATTTTTTCTAGTTTGATATTGCATTCCTTTTTAAAATTTTTTTCCTTTTCTTTCATTTACACTTTTTAATTAGTAGTTAAAAAGCATTGGCATTAACATCCCTGTTAATGTGCCTGACAAGACAGAGCAGCTTAACTCTGCGAGAGCAAACTGCATGCCCAAACAGGTCTCCCACTCAAGAGCGATATTGTCTCAGCATACTAAAGTCTGTCCTGTAGAGAAGCTTGACTGCTCCACCCCAAAATCCCTGCTCCTGGGAATTTAATGGGACTTTAGGTTAAAATTTCTCTCTCAAATAGCAAAAAAAATCTAGATCCCATTGTAGTGTGGCAGAGCT
Source organism: Propithecus coquereli (assembly GCF_000956105.1). Taxonomy (NCBI): domain Eukaryota; kingdom Metazoa; phylum Chordata; class Mammalia; order Primates; family Indriidae; genus Propithecus; species Propithecus coquereli. Next base: position 458,450 of record NW_012147745.1, on the reverse strand, counting down.
ACTAAAATTTTGATTCTGTAGCTTCCTCTATATAGAAATATATAGACGACTAGGCAATTAACCTGTAATATGGACTGAGAAGGAAATAGAATATACCACAATAGAAACTCTGAATATAAACATCTGCCCAGTTTTAATGATGAGAAAACTAAGACTCCTGAAACATTTCACAGTAATTTTTGTTTGTTTGTTTGTTTTTGTGAGACAGGGTCTTGCTTTGTCACCGAGGATGGGGTGCATTGGCATGATCACAGCTCACTGTAATCTTCAACTCTGAGGCCCAAGCAATCCTCCTGGCTCACCCTCCCGAGCAACTGGGTCTACAGATGAGCACTACCATGCTTGGCTAATTTTTTTGTTTTGTTTTGTTTTTTTGTGAAGATGAGATCTCACTGTGTTGTCCAGGCTGGCCTTGAACTCTTGGCCTCAAGTGATCCTCCCACCTCACCCTCCCAAAGTGCTAAGATTACAGGCATGAGCCAATGTGACCAGTCGCACAATAATTTTCGATGAGTGATTTTAACAGTTACTTAAGAAAGATACTAGAATACCCCTTATAATAAATTGCCTTTTGGAAAAAAAAAAGGAAAAACAAATAAACAAAGAAAACATTAACTAATGGTCAACGTTCCATTGGTTTAGATTTCCAAAAGATTTCCCATATGTATAGTTATTCTTACTTCCTTTTTCTTATCAATAAAAACCAAAGTGAGGCTCACAAAAGTGGGGATTTTCTTTATCATCTTTAGAACTGAAGTGATTACAATATGCCCAATTCGATTAGCTTTTTCAAAGAGACAGAACCCCAAACCTCTTAGCCATACCTAACATTTCAGTGTCAGTCAACAGTAGAGTCCTTGTAACACAACCACACTATGTAATAACTCCATACTTCTATAAAGAACTTTCTCTTGACCATTTCCACAAGGGTAAACAGAGGACTGAGAAGTGAAAGGAATACTAAATGGAACACAAGATGGGGTCAAGGACCTCAATGATTATTTTCTAAGTGTAGCTTGTTAAAAATGAGCAGACAGATCAGTTTCTGATAGGGAATAGGCAGATGGTGAGAGCTTATTGTATTTCCTTCCCCAAGGACTAAACAAGGAGGGGGAAGAGAAATGAGAGAACATTCCTGTGTGGAACAAAAGGCAGAGGAGCTGCCACTGGTTCCATGCCTGCCCCCAGCACAGGGGTGCCCTGCTCCAGACAGCAGTGTGGACCCAGAGGGAGGACCAACATCAACAGGCCTCAGCACCAGAAAGGGAGGGGGCAGCCCCATGCCTCTCCCTGCAGGTGTGCCCAGAAGATGGAAGCAGATAAAACAATTCCTCTGTAACCAAGAAGCTAAGTAGGAAGTGGCTGGGACCACGGGCTAGGGAACAAGAGGGCACATTTCTGAGAGATCCCAGAAAGGAGTATATTTGTTGGTACCCTGTTCTCTAACATAAGCTAAGTGTTGTTTAATAAAGAATTTGACTAGTCTTTGTCATTTGTTCCCAGCAGACAGCCTCTTTCCTCAGAATTTCCCCAGTGAGAGGAAGGCCTTTGTTTTCATCATGGCCCCTGGAAACTTGCCTGAGTTGATTGCCGATGAGATGACTCATGGTGCGCCTCTAGATAGATTCAGGCTGGGGCTGGCCACACTGGAAAGACCAAACATGTTTAGAGGGTTGGAACTTTGATCCAGCCCAATCCCAGGGAAGGGAGAAGGGCTGGAGATGGAGTTAAATAGCGTGGCCAATGAGTCAATCAATCATGCCTATATGGAGAAACCCCAATAAAAACTCTGGACACCTAAAGTTTGAGTGAGTTTCTGGATTTGGTAATATATATTCTGAAGACAAGGAAACTTGGCATTTAGGACCATCCCAGATCTCACCCTATACATCTATTCTTTTGGCTGATCCTAATTGGTATTATTTACAATAAAATTGGAATTATACATATAATGCTTTCCTGAGTCTTGTGAGTCATTCTAGCAAATATTCAAACCTGAGAGGATAGTGGGAATCCCCAAATCTGTAGCCAATTGATCAGAACTCCAGATGGCCTGGGAACCCTGGAACTTGTAGCTGGCATCTCAAGTAAATGTATATTCATAGGGATTATACCCTTAATCTGTGAAATTTGACCTAACTCCAGGTAAAGTCAGAATGGCACTGCACTGAGAAAGTTACTGTTGTTCCTGAATGGCCTTGAGATACTTCTCTAGGATACTTGGCTTCTGAAACATCATCTAATGTTATTTTTGTCAGTCAGATTTCTCCATGTCCAACTGTCACTTGAGAATTCACAAATTGAACTTGGCCCCCCTCTAAGAAGCCTGATCTAAGTTTTTTGAAGGTTAATATGCAATTCATCTTAGGCACCCTACCTATCTATGTCCATTCTTTCCCCCATTTATGCTCAAATATTTCCCTCCTCCACCAAAAACTACCCTCTGTATTTCCCTAAGTTCTTATTGAACCTGTGCACTTGGTGTCAAAGGAGAGAAAGAGAATGAAGGACTATCCTCATTTTAACCCCAATATATAACCCCTTAGTTGTTCCCATAAGAACAGGAAAGACAGGTAACAACATCCCATGACCAGAAAGGAAGTCTTACCATTAGTCTTTCTCACCTGCCCTTGGGGCCTGGGGGTTGTCGCAAACACTTCCCTGCTTCACCTATTGAGTCAACTCTCAGCCATTGGAGGATCCATTTAGAAAGAGCATTAGGAATCCTTTCTTCCCTGAGTCTACCGACTCCTTCCCCGCTCCCTATTGGCTCAGCCTATTCTATCCCCCTTCCAAGTTCCATGGAGGGGGAAGAAAAGCAGATCCATCAAGTCTTCCATTCTTTTGGAGGTGGCTTGAGGTCCTTCAGCTTCTCCAGAGATAAATATCTACAAGGCAAACATACTTGTCCTTGCTATTACCAAATGCCTTCTAATAGCATAACAAGCCATTCAGTAAACAAAGTCACTGTCCGTTTGACTCTTTCAACATAAAGTATCCTCCAAGGAGAGAAGAGAGAAGAAAGGAAAAAAAGGGATAAGTAGGTAAGAAAATGACAAAAGTGTAGGCTAAAAGGGTAAGTAGTCAGTATTCACTGCTTCTGACCCTGACCCTATTATAAAAACTACACCCCAAGAACTAAAAATGCTCTCCTAGGATGTGGCAGGATGATAAACCACATGCATAAACCTCCTTCTTCTCAGACTTTAATGTCTTGGCTTGGTAACAGAAAGGGGCAGGTAGTAGCCATACAGCCACAGACAAATTATATAACTAAAATCTTAGTTCTCTCTGCTAGTAAAGTTTCAGGATTATTGTATGCACAAAATGAGAGAATATGTAGAGTAGGCTTATAAAAATAGTAGCTATTATTATTGCTATCATTGTTTACTTTTGAAAGGCAGGGTGCTAAATGGTTATAAACCACTGTTTTCAAATCTGGCAGCACAGACTGGAAGTCGGTCTTTTCCATTTACTAGCTATGTGAGACTTTGCTAAAGCTCTCTAATCTTTGATTTCCTCATCCATAAAGAAGGATAATAAATATTGCCTACTTCACAAGGTTGTTTTAAACATTAAAGAAAATAATGCATATGAAGTGTTCACCACTGTGCTTGGAAAATTGTGAGCATTCAGTCAACGTTAGCTATTATCAGCAGTACTTGTATAGAAAGAGTGAATTCAGAAAATAAATTTCTTTGGTTAAAAAGTCATATGCTTTGTGTGTACAGCCATTCTACTAGGTAATTTTGGTGATGGCAAGTGCTAGCTGAACATGTCAGCTCCTTCACAGAAGAGATTTTGCTTCTGAGTTTCTTGTCTCACATATAAAAGGTGTTTTCATCCCAAATCTGACCCATCTTCCTTGTTAAGACAGACAGACAGACAGATACTCCTCCCATTATTGTGTGTTGGGATTCTCTGAGTATATCCATAATGAGATTATATGAGTTCCCACAGAGTTTCTCTTCTCTCCACATTGAGGTCCCTGAGTGTTAAGTGACTACATGAACAATTCTGTATCCAATGAAGGCAACTGGCCAAGGTGGATTTCATAGTCAATTCTAGTGAACTCACACAGAATAGGTTCAAACCTGGCTCTGCTGGTTACAACTTGTGGCCTTGGGCAAGTTACATAAATATCCAAACATCTATTTTCTTTCAAGTTGAATGTTAGTACAGGTTGCAGTCCCTTACCTAAAACCCTTAGGGTGAAACATGTTCTGAAATTGAGGCTTTTTCAGATTTTAGAACGTTAATAGGGTACGCATACCTTATATTATGTAACATCCTAGCCAGAGTCTCCAGCCATTCCCTTTAATCAAACATGCTAATATTTCAGCAGAGAAATGTAGGATTTTTCACAGTAAGTCAAATAAATACACATTATAAACAGTTTGCCACCAGCTGAGTTCAGGTGAGGTCATTTTCTGCTACCAAATGAATTAGAAAAACAACTTCCAATTTTTAGTACTTTTTGGATTTCAGTACTGCAGGAAAGGAACTGTGAACTGGAATATTATTACCAGCCTCCATGGGGTTTTGGTACCATTAAATGAAATTGTGTACAATAAAGTGACCCTAAATCACACTTTCACTAAAGGTATGAAGCCATACTCTTTAAACATAGAGTATTTATAACCTCAGGGGCACTCAAAGCCAGAGAAACAAATGTAGCCTATCTTTCTACAGCAAATTCTCATGTAATCATCTTTTTACATGCTTGTTTTCAATGTATGTTACTATTTTGACATCTAATTCCTCTTAACTCAGCTTACGTTCCTTGGTTCTTCATTATAATCACTCACTTGCATTCCCTCAACTACTTTAGTCCTCACTTCCCTTCATTTTTCTCACCTGTCAAAAGCCCAATCCTGGTGAAATCCAATTTTCCACCCACTGTATGCTTTCACTTACACAACATTGCTGTATTAAATGATACAATCACATTGAATGGCCCCATGTTGAATTCACAACCTTGAATTCAGTTATACCCAAAGGGCTTTCCAGCTCTGCCACTCTGGTGCCTTCACCTTCTCATTCTTCTGAAGGACTCTTTCCTTCATCTCTACTGAAACCTATACTTCAACCCCCATTCTCTTTCTCAGTTGATGGCCCTGCTTCCTATTTCACTAGAAAAACAGAAACACTCAGAGAGGAGCTTTCCTAAGCTCCCACTGTCACTTCTACCCAATTATCTGCATCTAGACCTAAATTCTCCCCCAGTTATAAAGAAAGTAGTGTGACACTGGGCTCAGTCCTTACACTATTTCTCTTCTACATTTAGACTCTCTTCCTAGATGAATGCAAATGGTTCCTCAACATCTCCATTTGGATATCTAATAGGAACCTAAAACTCAAGCCATCCAAAATTAGACCCTTCATTTCTCCCCCAAAAATTTGCTTCTCCCTTAGAATTCCTCATAACTATAAATGGCACCTCCATTTTTACAGTTGCTCAAGTTAAAAAACTTATATAAACCTTAACTTCTCTCTTTCTCTTCTTTCATATATCCCAATCCATCAGCAAATCCTGTCAATTCAACCTTCAACATACATTCAGAAACTAAGCATTTGCTACAAGCTGTTCTACTCTAACGCAATCCACCGCCATTTCACATTAATGCAATAGCCACCTGTTTTACATTTCTTCCTTGCCCCCTACTATCTGTTTCTTCTTGACAGTCACCAGAATGATGTTTTCAAAACCTATCAAATATTAGTGTCTTCTGGTCAAAACCCCCAAGGAGCTTACTCAGAGAAAAAGACAGCATTCCTACAAGGCCAACGCATCCACACCCTCTCTGAGCTCTACATTATTCTCCCTCTTGCCTGCTGCTCTAGCCACACTTTCCTTCTTGCTATTCCCCGAAAACACCAATCACATTCCTGCCCCATGTCTTTGCACACATTGTTTCCACTCATTGGAATGTTATTCCCCAGACATTAATGTGTCTTGGTCCCTCACCTCTTTCAGATCTTTAAATACTGTCTTCTCAGAGAGGTCTGCTTTGACCCTCCTATTCAAATTTCAACACTCTTCCTCATTGAATGGTCTTTCTCCCTTCCATCCCTTCTCATTTTCCATTGTACTCCTTACCATCTAATACCACCATATATTTTACCTATTTATTTGTTTATTATATCTTTTTCCAATAGAATATAAGCTTCATAAAGGGTAATATTTGGGCAGTTTTCTACACTGTTTTTTACAGCACCAAAAATAGTGCCTGACTATAAATATTTACTGAATGATTAAAATGCAACAGCTATATTAATTTTTAATGTGAACATGAGATTCAAAGAAATGTCCTACCTCTGGGGAGTACTGGGTGGCTCTCTTACCCCTCCATGCCTAGCCCTGGTAGGTTTACATTCATTACCTTCTATCAACAGGAGTTCTTCACTGGAAAGGTTTGAAGAGGCTTCATGTAATGCATTCAATCCACAAAGCTCATCTCAAGATCATTCTACAGCATCCTTTGCTACTTTAAAATTTTTTTAAAGTAAAGCAATAAATTTTACTGGGGGGTAATTAATTACCCCCCAGCATGGAACCAGTGAATTCCTATCTTATAAACAGTTCCTACATTTGTACCACAATTGTACCCAGTCGTTAACAGAATAAAAGTAGGATGGCTAAAGCAGTAGGCAAACTGGCAGGGAGAAAATGTGTATAAAAATCCTAGTAAATGAGAAAATGGAAAAACTCTTTTAATCCATTAAGCATAGGGACAAACTACCCAAAAGGATATCTAAAACAAAGTATGAAAACAAAGTACAAATAACTAATGTTTATAGCTTCAATTCTGAATTATTGCAAAAAAGGCTGAAATTAAGTTCAGATTTTTATTTTTTCAAAACCAAACTTTGAGTCTTTATTATTTACATAACTGATTTATTGAAATATAATTCACATACCATACAATTCACCCACTTAAAGTGTAAAATTCAATGGGGTTTAGTATATTCCAGAGTTGTGCGACCATAACCACTACCTAAGTTTAGAAAAGTTTCATCACCCACAAAGAAATCCATACCCATTAAAGTCACTCTCCCTTTCTTCTGAAGCCTTTTGCAACTAGCTTCTTTCATGTACCATAACATTTTCAAGGTTCATCCATGTTATAGCATGTATCAGTACCTCATTCCTTTTAAGTTCAGCATATTTTTAAAGAGTAAATTTGGTATTCAATTTTCAACCAATATTTAAGTATTCAGAACTAGCATACAAATGTGGTCTCTAATATCATTCACCAATAAAAATATCCAGGGATTCTTTAAAAAGTTTCCAATTCAAGATTTTGGGCAAGGTTTTACAAGGTAAGCCTAGGACATTTTATGTCAAAAGTCAAGGAGCTATTGACAAAATAATGGGGTTATGTAAAAAGGATGCAGGAACCAGGATGAAAGGTCTTCCATTATTTCCATTACTAAAGGTTACAAAAAAGTGAAATACAAAAGAATCCATCATCTGAGAATGAGCATGAGGGTTGAGGTACTAAAGGTTTGAAGAGAGAAGAGCTGTAGGAACCATCTTTTAAATAATAAGATGGTGAAGGAACCAGAAAGATACCTAGGAATAATGATTGTAGTGTATATAAATGCTATGAATCAATGAAAATTCATGGGTTAATGACAACAATCCAAAAGAAGAAAGGCAGAAAAAAATCTCTCATCACTATTAGCAGCAGCTCTTCAAACTACTTTTACTTTGAAGATTGGTAATTTGAAGGAAGGAATTGAGCATTTATCCAGCCTTTCAAGGTAACCAAAAAGCCATAGTTGATGAGGGATTTCTCTAAGGTATAGAACACTTAAGTTAATAAATGTAGAAGGAATTAGAGAATTCTGAAAACATCATTTCCCAAACCCTAATGAAATTATTGATCAAGTCCTGTTAAAACCATTAGGTGAAAGTCAGTGAGAAACCAGACTTGACACAGGTTACTTTCTAGTCCCTCAGGGAAAAACGTACCTGGGTTATCATCCAGAACCAGTGGCCCACCTGTGCATTACTACCAGTGAGCCAACTGGACAAAATGTGTCTTCTGACATGATTCAACAAAAATCCCACAAAATCACCTATGCTGTATTATAGACAAAAATATTTAACTTGAATCCATCAAGCTTTTCAAGGCTGATTCCTGTTTTCAGGATACAGAGGGAATAGAAGAATATAATGAAGAAGGAGGCAGAGGAAGAAGAATAAGAAAGGAAGAAAGGGAGGAGGAAAATGGAGACACTATCAGATAAACTCAGAGAGTGAAACATTCTTCAAGGAAACTGGCTAGATCTTGTAATAAATATGTGTTATGAAAGAGAAGTTGTGCTTGATCAAAAGAAATAAAATGACCAAATGCAATGTAAAGAATATGTTGGAGTCAGCTACAGAAGTTTGAATATGGTCTCAGTATGAGATGCAATGAAAATTTGCTAAAATAGAATAGTGAAGTTTGTTGGAAAAATAAGTTTTAAAAAAGTATGTGCTGTATGCTCTCATTTTGTTTAAAAATGTAGGGAGGGGAGGTAGCTAGATAAGTGTCTACATAGATAGATCTGGAAGGATACACATGGTGATTTCTGGTATTGTCTTAATTTCTTTAACCTTTTGTATGTCTGTATTTTCTAACTTTCTGCAGTGTATTTGTACTTCTGTAATAATAAAAGACTACGTAAAATGAAATAAAAATTGAGTCAATGCCCAGAAATCAATCAATAAACAATGTTTGAGAATCAAAAATAAATAGCATGGTTCAAGATAGTAAATGAGGAAATATTACTAAAATGAGAGTAATTTTTAAGGTATATGTTTAAAGATATAAACCTTAAAAATGAGGAAAATGTAAGGGAAGCCATCTCCAGATTGAATACACACAAACACACACACACACACACACACACACACACACACACAGAAGGAGAGAAGATATTAT
>NW_012147745.1:446644-447707 GCF_000956105.1 Propithecus coquereli | reverse complement strand
ATTATTTTATTATTATAAGGTATTCACACTACCCATGAAGTAGCATAGTGTTATATGAAAGTTGACTTGGATTAATTGGAAATGTACATTGCAAGCTCTAGGGAAATGACTAAAAAAAGTAAAAAGGCCATAATTCATACGCTAAAAGAGGAGAGAAACCAAAATCACGTAAAATGTTCAATTAAATCATAACATATTGAGGAACAAAGAATAAGGGCAACAAATAGAAAACAGTAACAAATATGGTAAATATTAATCCAACTACATCAATAATCACTTTGAGCATCTATGTCTAAATGTACCAATTAAAAGATAGATTATCAGAAACAAGACCCAAATATATGTTGTCCACAAGAAACCCATTTCAAATTTAAAAACATGTATAGATTAAAAATAATGAAATGGAGAAAGATATACCATGTCAACATGAATCAAAAGAAAGCAGGGGTAGCTATATTCATTTCAGACAGAGCAGACTTCAACCAAGGAAATTTATCAGGGATAAATGGGGGCATTATGTAATGATAAAGGGTATATTCTCCAAGAAGACATGACAATCCCTAACGTGTATGCACCCAACAACAAAGTGTCAAAACACATGAAGCAAAAACCGATAGAATTTCAAGGAGAAATATTAATATATGAATCCACCAGTACAGTTGGAGACTTTAACATTCCTCTATCAGAAATGGACAGATCCAGCAGGCAGAAAAGCAGTAAGGACATAGCTGAACTTAACAGTACCATCAAACTAACATCACATCTATAGACCACCTCATCCAACGGCAGCAGATTACACATTGTTCTCAAGCGCACACGGAACATTCATGATAGAGCACATTCTGGACCATGAAACACACCCTAACAAATCCAAAAGAATAGAAATCATACAATGTTTGCTCTCAGACCACAATGGAATTAAATTAGAAATCAATAACAAAAAGGTAGCTGGAAAATCCCAAAATACTTGGAAATTAAACAACACACTTCTAAGTAACGCATGGGTGAAGGAAGAAATCTCAAGAGAAATTGAAAAAATATTTTAAACTAAATGAAAATGAAA
>NW_012147745.1:404758-445818 GCF_000956105.1 Propithecus coquereli | reverse complement strand
AATCAAGATATAAATTAATAATCATGATAAATGTAGAAATTTTCCAACCACATTAATGTTAAAAACAACTCTGAACTGTTGACCCAGAGGCAACCAGAGGCAAATTATCTTTAAGAGAATTTGGAAGATTGTATTACCTTACATTTCATCTTACTAATGAGTATAATATTTCCAATACTGTTCTCTGAGTGAAGATTATAAAAAGAATTGATTTTCATATTAAATTCCACCTAAAATGTATTATAGCTCTTTGGGTCATGAAACATAGATATTCCATTTGGTTTACAATGTTTAAGCAGTTTAGGGTCAGTCGTTTTCCTTTTTGCCAAGAGAGCTTGTGCTTCCTCTCCCCAGGCCCCCACCTTCTTTTGAGCAATAGATCTTTTAAAGACAAGAATCCAATGACCTTCTTCGAGGGTCATTTGGAAACTTGGGCAAAATGTAACAGTTCTTACAGATGGATTTCCATACACAGTTACTGAAGATGCACAGTCTATGGTAAATAGAGTCTAGGAAAACACAAACCTGGATCTGACTGCCAACTCATTATTAATACATCTGAATGGCGTGAACTCCTGACCTAAAAGGTGAATCTTTAAGCAAAACTTCCCTCCCTCCTCTCCCTTCTCTAAGAGGTAGTTGCTAGCTTTGCTTGCTTTCTTCTATACTTTGTATTCACGTAACCCCTATTACAATATTAAGTCAGATTTATTTTGTTTTTCCACATCTGTTCTTCTCAGCCCTGTTGGTAGCACTTCATGGCAAGATGAGCTGAGGAAAGAAAATAAGCAGAGCATGAGGGGCTGCTGGGAATAGACGTGGAACTCTCTTCCTTTGACCTCCAAAGCCATGTTTCTCCTACAGAGCTTCCTCTACATATCATGGAAAACTTTAGAGGCTGAAGTCACCATTGTAAAGTTTGGAAAGAGAAAGAACAGATAACTAAAAACTCTGAAATTAAAAATAAGGACTCTACACAGTCCTTAAATATTAACCTAAACATTTAGAGGGAAAAAAAATCCTTAGGTGACTTGTGCAAATTGTATATGCACGTACATATAGAAATAAAATTATTTGACATACTTAAGACTTAAAATGAAAGTACTCTTCAAATGAGCATCCAATAGGAAAAAGAAAAATTTTATCACCAACAGAGCGTATTAATGTTGCTACAAAACTCATAATCTTCTGAAATTCCCTGCTAATATTGTAGTGTCAGAGCTTGAAGCATTTAATTTCAATGATTGTTAACCTCCATGTACTTAGTTATTAACTAAAGCAATCACTAGTAGCGACATATAAGTGTTCGCAATCCAATTGATTCACAGCCCTTTGACAGTCTTAACCATAAAAACCTAAAATCTTACCTACTTTTTTCCTAAAAGAATTAAGGAAAGTTCTTCTGGGCATTGAAATCTATGCCTAAATGTAATTTTAATTTTGCAACACATTTTTTTTACTCTCCATTTTTCTTCAGGTTAAAAATATAGATACATATATACACCTATATATATATAATATCAAATATATATAATCAAATTGTAGTTTCAGTTTTGTCCAGTTATTTTGACCCCAAAGAGAGTATAGTGAATCATTTTAAAATTTTAATTCTATCATGGTTAGGCAAGGACAATACCATTCGTCCCCTACCCCTCTCCTCAAAAAAATCCAGGAATGGATTCATGGCTGTAAATGTGGAAGGAGTTAGGCATAGTGCTTAAAAATGTTAAATCTGAGCTGAGAGAAAATTAGTTCTTTTGCAAACAATGAAAAACCAAGGAATCATTTCATTGTCACTACCCAGTAGCCACCAGATGCTGAGAATTCCATGTATTTTAAGGACAGACCATTCAATGACTCCTTTGACACCCAAAGTATTCCAATAATTCAATGTATTAGTTGGATGCAAATTTTATACAATAAGGTATGGAAAGCAAACTGTAATTGGGAGAACCAGAGTGAATGGAGCTCTATGCTTTGACAGAACCCATTGTTGAACCCCAGCCTGAACCCCGACCCTTTACTTTGCAGAAATACAATAGCCTTTGATATGAGATGGTGGGAAAGAGACTTAGAGACTCATTTCACATTCAGTTGCAATTCATCAGTTTGGCGGGGACTTTTAACAGCTTTAATGACCACAGCAATTGATGGTTAAATCAATTTGTGCCGGTGACAGCATGGCTGGCCTCTAGACTGTAACAATCCAGGATTGCACCAGGCAGAAAAGACTCTGTTATTCAGATGTGCACGGCTCCTACTCAGCTCAGAGTGAGAACAAGGGAGAGACACAGTCTCTCACAAGGCAGGCTCTGGAGAATGCTTACATTCACTCCCTTTGACTATACAATGTCAGGGCTTCTTTGTAAAGTGTTGCAGTAGATTTTTTTTTAAGTATTGTTGCAAGTAAAAATATACAGTAGAAGACAAAGATTTCTAATATTTAACTATATCCTAAGAGAAAGTAACAAACCAGAAAGAATTTAACCTTTGTTTCCTTGATCGAAATGGGTGGTCTTACTACTGCCACCACTAGACGCTCCTCCTCTCGGAAAAAATAGAAAGAAAGGAAAAGAAAATCACCAGCGGAGATTATGACAGAGGAGGTTTACACTTAGAAAAAAAAGGTGAGATAGGGAATTAAAACAACAACACTGCATTGTGTCATAAAGGAAGAAATATTGCTCCCTCTTCTGAGGTATTTTTTCCAAATAGAAGACATATCTTTTTAAAATTTTAAATATAAATGTTTACAATGAAAAAATGGCAGTATCAGCCTCGTGGGACTGCCAGGCTGACTTATCTGATTTACTTACAATAAAAATATTAAATAAATAAATAACTTTGCTAAGCCTACTTTTTAATGTTTGAGAAATTTATAAGCAAAATTGACATTTTAAAGGTAGGAGAAGGCACAAAAAGTCATTTCATCAACAAAACTTTTTGTGCCAGCATAAATGAGCTTTAGGATCACTAATTAAAGTACAAACAATGTTCTACAAGTCTGCATAAAATTTACTACCTGGGGCAGTAACTTAACTATAAGTTCAAATAATGGAGGATGCCAATATATTATTTAAACATCTGAATAATAATGGCTGGAATAACTTAAGGTCCACAGATGTACTTTAATGAACTTCTAAGATATGAAAGCTAATTTAAATCACTGTTTAAGAATTTTTTAAACAGGTATTAATGCTATCATTTTTGTAAGACAGAAATCATCTGCAAAAGTACAGAAATCAGGTATATAAATTATTAAACTTAGGACTTGATGAAACTGACTACAAGGATGGAATCTCTGTGATCTTGAGTTATCTTTTATGCCCTATTAGAAAGTAATAGGAAAATAATATAAATTTTTTTGAAGCTATGATGAAGAAAGGAGAAAAGGAATCTCTTTTAGAACATGGGTAAATCCATGGGAAATGGATTGCACAAAACATGCAGCTATAGCGCTGTGATAAAAAAAAATGTAAACAACATTTTCCAGCAGATTTGTCTAAACATTGAAAGAATATTGAGGTTGTACAGAGGAGGTCTTGGCACTGAGTCCAGAAGCTGTACTTGGTAACTGGGGAGGGGGAAGAAAAGGAGGCGAGTTGCCATGGCAACATTGGTGCCGAGCGCAAATGGAACAAGCATGCATCTTCCCAAGGGAGGAAGGGAGCATGAAAAGTGGAAATGGAGGGGGAAGGGTAGTGCAGCTTCTGCAAGGCCAGTTTATGCTGAATAAGTGTTTTGTGTAAAGCTGTGACGTGATCTATATCAGAGTGTATATTCTGAGAGATCTGAGATCCTCTTATAATGCACCGCTGCAGTGATTAAAGATCACTTTGCCTGGAAACCTATATTTACCTTACAATTTTCATTCTGGATATATAAAGATACTGAATTCATCTTGTTGCATGCATTGCCTTCTGCCTTCTCAATAAAATAATATGAGGTGACTAGAATAGAACTCTGCATAGATTTTTCCTTATCATCATACCTGGGAGTCAAATTTATATGAAAACAAAAACCTTTTATTTCCTTCTCTTAGCTTCCAAGGCAGATAGATGTTGTTTCTCATACTTTTGAGTGTGAAATTCAGATTCACGATACTGATAATGGTGTTTTACACACCATAAGGCAGTATATTATTCCTAAGGAATAAGACTATATAAAAGCTAATATTAATTGTCTGATTAAATTTGTCATTATTAATATTTTCATCTCATTATAAATGACTCGGTGTAAAGGTTAAAACAGTAATGGCACCGAGAAGAGGTGACAGATGGAGGGCTAACTCGCCTGAATTCTCCAGAAATCAAAACATTACCATTGAAGAAAAACCCTTTCACTAGAGGTCAGATTACAGTGCAAATTAGCATTGAGTAGAAGTGCGCTGAGAAAAATATGGGCTTGATTGCACAGGAGTTAAACTTACACCATTGCCTGACGGCTTTAATAATCAAAAATCTGGATCATAATATACACTTGTCTATAAACTCTATGAGGATGGTGGCTATGTCTACCATTCTCACATATTCCCAGCAACCACCACACAGCAGATGCTCAATACATATTTGTTGGCTATAGAAAGAATAAGGTAAACCACTTTTCAAAATTGTGAGAGACAACTTATAAATGCATAGGAAAGAAATGAAACTTTATTCACCATCTCCCATAGAACAAGCAGCATGCTCATGTTATCTTACTTCATGTTCACAAATTCCTAGAAAGGTTGTTTTTGTCATCCCCATTTTACAAATGAGAAAAGGAATCTCTGGAAGTCTTAAGTTATTTTCCCAAATTTACACCACTGAAAAATCTGGGATTCAAGCCCAGCCCTATCTAAATATACAGCTCATGATCTTACAACTTCTTCATATTATTTACTTTATACTAAAGAGCACTGACTAGGTCCCACTTTGTTCTAATAGGAAACACTAAAGTACAAAGGATTCACTCACCACATTCACCACTCTTCTTGGGAACCCTCTGGAAGCCCAGAGTACAATGCTTTTGATTTGCCATCAGCACTGCCCCTTGGAAGCCAGTAGTAGCCAGGAGCTGAAACCCAAAGCTGAATTAACCAAGTGTAACTCAAGCTCTTCATATGTGACTAGAATTAAAACTCTGCAGAAGTAAAAAATAATTTGTGTTGCTAAATTCTTTTGAAATCCTGATGCAGCCCACATTTCTATCGTCTGCTTTAAGGGAGGCTTCCCACATTGTGTGATCCAGGCTCAGCCAAGACTAAACCCCTTTGGACTGGCAAAGTTTTACCCAGATCCATCTCAACCTTTTCCCTTCCTCATCCTCCCGCTATTTATCCCCTTGTAAAATCAATTCCAGGGTATCCAATGGAATCTCCATTCAATTGCCATATATTTTACTACAAATTTAGTGTCTTCATGGAATAATCTCTTCACCATATCCTCATGATCTCTTTACTCTGAAATAGAGGCTGCTTGTTTTCTTCTCCCTGAATTTCAATTTCCCACCATTTTCAGATTCTTATTCTTTCACTTGTGTTTAAAAATGTAAGATACACCTTTATTTATGTGCTCATTTATTATTAGCAGATAATAACATGACAGGCACCATCTCAGGACATTGTTTTATTTTTCATAATTCTTACATCAACTCCATGAAGTCGTGGTTTTACACATACAACACTGCCAGAAAGTAAGTTTCGAATGGGTTAAATAACTAACCTAGTTTTTAAAGTGGAGTGGGAAGTTGAATTCACCAATCAGATTCTCTTCACAGCACCATGTTTCCTCTCTACTTGGCAAAGCTAACAGCCTCTGTTCACCCTCATTTCTGCTATCTATCAATCTCCAAATAACTCCCCACATTCACTGAAGACTCTTACCCTTGACTCATACTGTTCTTCTCTATTGCCAACACCTTTGGGCATGCCAAAGCCCATCTTGAACACATATATTAGTATATCACTGACCTCTGCCACAAACATCTTTTCCTGTGGGGAAGGTCATCTATAAGCAAATAATAAATAAATGAATCCATAAACAAATAATAGGTAGATAAATTTAGTTCTGAGTATGGTACATGGAGAAATAAAACAGGGCAATGTGATGGAGAGAGGTGAAGATTAGGGTAGAGGTGAGGGCTACGGTTTGAGGGCTGGAGGAAGAGAATAAATATGGTGCTAGGGCGAAGGCTCTTCAGAAAGATGAGACTTCAAAGTTAAAGAATGAGAAGTGCCCAAAATTGCATTATGTTCTTAATAATCTTCACATGCTTGAAGAAGGGCACATGTACAACAATAACTAAAACAATCAGTATATTTTATCTAACATTGAGGCTTAGAGTCATCTCAGGTAATATATTGTTTCAGCATTTATCTGGTTTTTTTGTAGTTATTGTTTCATAACATATTGTAAATTCAGAAAAAAATGGATCAATGGCTCAAGCATGGTTTATGGAAGCATAAAAGTGACAAAAATAATCAACAAATTACTAAAACCAGGAAAGTCATAAATAGTGAACCAAACTCCAATATAACATCTGATATGACCCTCTACATGCAAGACAAGTGAATCTGCAAGTGTAATCACTTACATATAGGAAAAAATGAGAGTCGGCTACATAATAATGAGTGTTTGAAAACTGAATTTTATTGAACTAGTGATTGATTCATTTTAATGGATTTTCTGTTGAAAATATATCAAATAATAATATAAAATCAAAAAAAACTTTTACATAGCTTTCAAAAAAGCTCAGGGACCTCTCTGATAAACCAATTTAGTTTTTCCAGAATAGGGAGCAAGTATTTAAGTATTAAGTAAGGAGCAAGTATTTATGATGTTTCCAGTGTAGAATTGATGAGTTTGCTTGCCAAAGGCAAAGAAGAAACTAAAACATCAGAGATAGCATTGAATATCATATGCCTCACAGCAAAAACAGGTAAAAGACATATTATTGCTGAGAAATTTATAAAGCAATGAGTTAATTAATAAGTTAAAGTTACTTTAAAATGTGTGTGTGTTTTAGAAAGAAAGAAAAATGTGTTGCATACAAAATACACCAGTGTATTTTGCATAATATCAATGGTATATAATTTAAAAGAGCAATTGCTGCTATATTTGTGTGCTAACAAATATTTTGCTTTACAGTTCTACAAATGTCACTAACATGTAAAGCATGAATTAAGTCCTAGTATGTATTAGATATATATGAAAGAAATGTATTAGGTGATTATTTGTTCTACCTCTGAAAATTTGCACCAAGGGTGATGTGATCTGGTACATAATGATTACTTTGCAAGCCAGATATATTGATGGGCAAAGTTCATTGGAATCAATACTGACAAATTTTCAACTATGTGTACAGCATCAGATCTCTTGCTACACAAATAAAACTAGTTGCACCTGCATATCAATCAATACACATCTTCATTCATAGAAAACTGTTGATAATGAACACTCTATTGCCTGATGTAGATTCATTATAGAAAGAAACATAAAACTTTGTGAGCAAAATTAATGGCATCACTGGGTGTATGGTTTTCCAATACTTTAAGGAGACATAGATAGGGCAAAAACTATATAAAGTTCACTGGATGTTGAAAGAAAGATATATCTATTTTTTTAAATAAGAAATAAGATATAAACACTTCCTAATGACACCGATACTGCTCATAACTATTTCAATTGGCTTTCTTAAATACTTTACTTTGGCTAAACCTGCATTTATCACTTGAATATAAAATATCATGTTTTAATGTTGTGAATATTTTGGAAAACCAATTAGGATTTCTTACAACAATAAAATTTTTTTATTACAAATCAGTTGCTGAAAGTTTCTTGTTTCCCCAACCCCTCATGCCTTTTTCAGTGATTGGAAAAATTGATACCATATTTTTAGAGGTTTTTTTTTTCACTTGTGATAAGAAATACATAATATAAAAGTTACCACCTATTAAAAAATTAATTCACCATTTTAACCGTTTTTAAGTGTACAGTACAGTATTGTTAAGTATATTTACATTGTTGTGCAACAGATCTCTAGAATTTTTTCATTTTGCAAAACTGAAACTTTACACCTGTTAAACAACACCTCCCCAATTCCTTTTCCTTTCAGCCCCTGGCAACCACCATTCTACTTTCTGTGTCCACGAGTTTGACTACTTTACAAATGTCATATAAGTGAAGTCATACAGTATTTGTCTTTTTTGGACTGTCTTATTTTACTTAGCATAATATCTTCAAGTTTCATCTGTCTAACATATAGCATGTAACAGGATTTTCTTCTTTTTAAAGGCAGAATATTTCATTGTATGTACATACCACATTTTCTTTATCCATCTGTCAACGGACATTTGGGCTGCTTCCATTTGTTGGCAATTATCAAGAACGCTTTGATAAACACGGGTGTGCAAATATCTCTTTGAGATTCTGTTTTCAATTCTTTTGGACACCTACCTAAAAATGAGATTGCTTCTATTTTTAATTTTTGTGCAAACTTCATACTGTTTTTCATAGTGACTGCACCATTTTGCATGCCCACCAACAGTGTATCAAGGTTCCAATTTCTTACAAATCAAAACCACAATGAGATATCACTTATCTCCAGTGAGACTGGCCTTTATCAAAAAGTCCCAAAACAATAAATGTTGGCGTGGATGCGGAGAGATAGGAACACTCATACACTGCTGGTGGGACTGCAAACTAGTGCAACCTTTGTGGAAAGCAATATGGAGATACCTTAGAGAGATACAAGTAGAAATACCATTTGATCCAGCAATCCCATTACTGAGCATCTACCCAAAAGAACAAAAGTCGCTCTATGAAAAAGACACCTACACCCGAATGTTTATAGCAGCACAATTCACAATTGCAAAGATGTAGAAACAACCCAAATGTCCATCAATACATGAGTGGTTTAATAAAATGTGGTATATGTATACCACGGAGTACTATTCAGCTTTAAGAAACAATGGTGATATAGCACCTCTTATATTCTCCTGGAAAGCGCTGGAACACATTCTACTAAGTGAAGTATCCCAAGAATGGAAAAACAAGCACCACATGTACTCACCATCAAATTGGTATTAACTGATAAACACTTAAGTGCACATATAAGAATAACATTTATTGGATGTTGGGCAGGGGGAGGGGGGAGGAGGGAGGAGGGAACGGGCATATGTACAAACAATGAGTGCGATGCGCACCTCCCGGGGGATGGACAACGCTTGAAGCTCGGAGTTGGGGGAGTGGGGGGGCAAGGGCAACATACTTAACCTAAACATCTGTACCCCTATAATATGCTGAAATAAAAAAAAGGTTCCAATTTCTCCACATTCTTGCCAACACGTGTTATTTTCTGGTTCTTTTGAAAGTAGCCATTCTGATGAGTGTGAAATGATATCTCATTGTGGTTTGGATTTGCATTTCCCTGATGTTTTGTGATGTTGAGTATCTTTTCATATATTTGCTAGCAGTTCATATATTTTCTTTGGTAAAACGTTTATTCAAGGCCTTTGCCAATTTTTAATCTGGCTGTTAGATTTTTGTTGTTGTTGAGTTGTAGGAGTTCTTGATACAGTCCATATTAACTTCGTACCATGTATATGTTTCCCAAATATCTTCTACCATCCCATAAGTTGCCTTTTTACTCTGTTAGAGTGTTTCTTTTAATGTGTAGAAGTTTTTTAAGTTTGATGTAGTCCCATCTGTCTATTTTTGCTTTTGCTGCCTGTGCTTTTGGTGTCATATCCAAGAAATAATAGCCAAGTCTCGTGTCATAAAGATTTTCCCCTATGTTTTCTTCTAGGAGTTTTATCATTTTAGGTCTTGTGTGTAGGCCTTTATTCCATTTTGAGTTAATTTTTTATATATGGTATAAGGTAAGGGTCCAACTTCATTCTTTTACATACGTGTTATCCAGTTTTCCTAACATCTTTATTGAAGAGATTATTCTTTCCTCTTTGTGTGGTCTTAGCATCCTTGTTGAAGATCATTTGACCATATACATGAAGGTTTTATTTTTAAACCACACTCAAATTCTACAAAATTAAAATATAATTTCCAGAGATAATTACAACCGAAAAATGGATTAGAAATCAGTTTACCTTTATCTCCGACATTCTATATTGAGTGGCAAATGTTTGTTAACAGTACTGGAAGTAGTTTTAGAGAGAAATCTCTCTGAGTTTCTGAACACATATACAATCTGAATATTCAGCACTATTTGACAGACCCTACATAATTATTTCCATACTGCCAACTTATAATTGTGAGTCTAAGACTAATTTAATGGAAATATATAAAGACTAAGGATAGAAAACTGTTAAATGAGTTTCCTAATCTATGTATTAAGCTATTTACAAATGAGTTTGGTATAAAAACTTTGGTGAAAACTGGAAAAACACCTCTTAATTTAATTAAGCAGTGAACATTATTATTAATACATATTAAAATATTATTTACTCTTTATTTTGTACTGTGATGATTTCCCTAATTATTTCAAAATATTGGTCTACTATGCCCCACATGTCCATTAAATGAACTAAGATCACATTTTGAAAAGTTCTCCCTTGAATATACAACTGCAAAAAGAGTAGCATCCAACATAAATATAATGCAAGCCACATGTAAAATTTTAACTTTTCTAGTAGCCATAGTTAAAAAGTAACAGGTGAAATCAATTTTAATAATATATTTTATTTAACAAAAAATACTCCAAATATTATCATTTCAATATAGAATAAATATTGAAAATATTGACACATTTTGCATTCTGTTTTTCATTCTATGTCTTCAAAATATGGTCTGTATTTTATGCTTATAGCACATCTCAATTTGGAATAGCCATGTGTGACTAGTAACTACTGCTGCATGATCCTGAAAACTTAGACTCAGAAATCACATTTTCTGATCATAACCTTCTATTCCTTTATTTCTTCCAATATTTTTCTCTCATTAAATCTAACTTTAAACCTCATAGAGTCCTTTATCCTTTGATAATACCCTTTCCTCTGGCTTATGTTAGGAAAGCTCTTGGTTTGCGCAGTCTCTATAATCTGTCTGCCTGGCCTGTCAGACCATTCTAGATGCTGGATCAGTTTAAGGACTCACATTACTATTTCTTCTCCAAAAGCCATGAGCACTACTGAAAAAGGCATATAGTCAAGCTGATTGGTGCCATCTCACATTTTTCCTGTTCACTCTCAAGTGGTATGGGTGAGTCTTCAAAGTTCTACTACATATTAATGTCCTTGTATTCATTCCTAGTCACATGGACATTTCCATACTCTCAGCAGAAAGTCCAAACTTAATATCATGCTCCTAAGGTCTCATCCTCTTCCTTTCACCTCAGCTTTGTGGATAGTCTAGATCTCTACTTCAGAAAAAAAGAGAGGTGCTCCTTTGCCTCTCCAAGGAAAATCCCTTCCCCCTAATAGCTTCTTCCCAACCCTGCTGGGATTCCTTAATGGCTTTGTAGAGAGAACAAGAAGACAGATGATATCCAGGTTAAATATCAATGCAACTATTATAAATATTGATTGCTCAACTTCTTAAGGAAACTCTTAAGTTATAGTTCCCATTCTGGCCAAAACATGTGTGTGACTTTAAGCAAATCTTTTGAGACCTCAGTTTTTGCATCTTTAAAGTCAGACTGGATGAATTCTGTTGTCTCTTTTAACTCCAGAGTTTTAAACTCTGCAGCCCCAGCATAATATGAAGCAAGCTTTTAAGTGCTGAACAGATACAGAGGAAAGGAAACAGTATATGCTGAGCCAGAAAGGCTTCTGTTCCTTTCTGGCTCTGCAACCTCAGACATAGATCAGAATCTCTGCGAAATGCTGTCTCTCCATCTGCAAAGTTGAGATAATAATAACTGCTTCACAGACATGCTCTGAAAAATTAAAGGAACAGCACCTGGATAGGGAAGGTTCTCCTGAAACACGCCTGTGCCAAAGCAGAGATTCGATTTCCATCGTTGTTTCAGACATGGGTAGAGACATGCGGTGGTCACTACCTGTCTGCATGCAGATCTGTCCCTACCCTGTTCCTGCAAACTACGTTTTTCAGGTTCCCTTGCCCACTGGCTTTCTGAGATGTTTGGCCAGTCAGAGACACTGGTGGCAGATTTAAAGTAGAAGGAGGGGAGAAATAGAGTATTTCACCATCTTTTTCTATTTCTTGAACAGCATTTTACATGGTCCTAGTTCCCTGACAAGCCCCCCATCCCTACCCCTTAATAGGTCTGAGTCACTAAGAGACAACTCTTAGTTCTGGGTTTTGCTAATACCACCCACTCTCTGTGTCCCTCCACCCCTAGGGGTTGAGTGATCCCTTGCATGTAACTTCCTCTGTGTATAATATTTAGTGATTTCTGTTTCCTGATTGGACCTTTGCTGAGATACCATGATTAGTCTCTGCTATCTTTGAAGAATAGATGAGGAGTACTGGTCTGAAAGTAAGAAATGAACCAGGGAATCTACTCAGTTTCAATCATCTAATTCTTATAGTTCATTAAATTCAAATGTTCATTATATTAATTTCATAGCCTACTGCTTAGTTTCAAAGTTTCTCAGAGAAGTACTGCATTCATAAAATGAGCAAAATTGGGCAATATAAAATTTGGTTAGTCCAATGCACCACAGCTGGTCTTAACAGCAAAGTCACAGGGTAGATTGTATGCATTGAAATACACTTCACCAGACCAACTGTATTTTATGATCCCAAGTTCAATGTTCCCACAGCGTATCATCCCACAGCTAATGGCTTACATAGTTTGAAACTCTTCCCCCATTTCCTGCAGGCCTTGCTGTGTTGGAATGTTGAGGTTTCTAATGCTAATCTTAACCACATTCTCCCCTCTGCATGCTGCACTGAAAATGGTTCATAACAGATGCATATGTATTAATAAAAAATAACATTTTCAAGAAATAAAACTCAAACTTTTCTTGGCCCTATAAACTGAATGGAAATTCATTTCTTGTACATCACATTATTTCTCAGAAATACTCTGTGTTAAGCTAATAGGGAGTTGCCTTGCCAGAAGTTCAAATCTCCTAGAAATGTCTCATTAACAGTTTTCCCTGACCTCTTAAACTATCTACTTCTGTGCTTTTCTGGGGCAATGTCAGATATTCCATAATTGCATCTCTTTGCTTCTTACTTGATCAATAATTTATCTAAGCTCCTATATAGCTGATCGTTAGATTGCTTTACATATGGTTACTCACCTAAAGATAGAATTAATATTAATTTCATTTTAATATTCCCTATATAACAACTATCACTGCACGAATAATTTTTATAATTCTTACAAATGTTATGGAATCTGTCACTTTTCTAAGCACTTTATTTACACTAGTTCATTCAAAATTTACAGCACACTAAAAGGTACGAAACATTATTTTCTCCATTTTACAGAAGAGGAAATGGAAGCACCTAGAGATTAACTAATTTGAAAGTTATACTGTTAACAGGTAATAGAACTGGAATTCTGATACCACAACCTGCATTCTCAATCACTACCCATACTGAGATATAGATTCATTAGTAAATGCCCCCATAGTTGTAACATTTTTTAATCTATAATTTTGTCTTATTTTTAACTTTAATGTTTGGATGATTGCAGACATAAAAATGTTACAAAAATGGTACAAATTTTCATACTCCTTTCTCTCAGACTCCCCACAGTACAATAAATATTCAAAATCATGAAATTCACATTGATACAGTACTATTACCAATCTATAGACCTTATTCACATTTTCCCAATTGTCATATTAATGTCCTTTTTCTGATCTAATCCCAGACCAAATGTTACATTTACTTCTCATGTCTCTTTATATTTCTTAATCTGAGACAGTTCTTCAGCCTTCATTTTTCACGACCTGGACACTTTGACCCTGTTATTTTGTTGATTCTCCATTTGAGTATCCAAAATAATCTTGAGGCTGGGGAAGCTGGATATCAATCAGTCCTTCCAAAATAACACAAAGACACAGCACAGATGTATGTCTGTATCTGATGGAAAGCAGAACCTGGCCTCTCAAGGAGAATCCAAGGGTAGCAGTTTTGTGGTGACTGGGCTTGGTCGCTGCCCTCTCCACTGCAAGCACTCTTCATCAGCACTCTTTTCCCAGAGCACTGTTGGTTTCTAACAAATTAGACTAGTATTTCATTCTGCTGAGTAATCTGCGTGAATGTGATCTCTCAAGCATTCTGCCCTGAAACAATTATGTTGAGAGGCAGATGAAGGAATTTGGTTTCTTTTCCTATGTTCCTACTGAACATTTCCAGATAATTGGCTGCCAATGAATTTCCTGCATGGATAAAAGCCATAAATACCATGTTCCTATTGTGATCTAGGTATGACATGCAATGTCTCCATGTTTTATATTCTAATTTAAACAGTTATTTGCCAAACTCAGGTTATTACCTACTTTTGGGGGGATTAGAAAATTATTTCTTTTATTTTCTTCTTTTTTTACAGTTTAGTAGCTTTATTGAAACATAACAATTGTACATATTTATGGGGTACATGTGACATTTTGATACATGCATACTGCTTTTATTTGCTGGATAAAGGCAAAATGTATAGCACTTGATATTGCCTTGACTAATTCTTGTGTCAGCTATAATTATCAAACTAGAATTTTTTTCGGTGGTCATTCTGAAAACTGAATGTAACATGTGGAAGAGAAGGAAGAGCTTTTATTAACTGTTATATAATTGATGCAATGTAAAACAGGCAAACTTAAAATTGGTGAGTGTTGGAGTGTGAGAGATTTCTCATAAAGTTCAATTTAAAAAAGACTCAATTTCATCACTCTGATCCTTAATAGTTTACACTGTCCCTTCTCAGGTTTGATTATTAGAGTTAGCACTTACTGATCAAAGTGCTTAACTCTACTTTTCCACATTGATAGTTAAGACTATACTAACGCTTTGTAAAACATCAGTAGTTCTCACATTATTGGTCTCAGCATCCCTTTATGTTCTTAAAGATTATAAAGAGCTCCAAAAAGCTTTTTTTTAAGTGGATTACATCTGTCACCATCTGCCATATTTAAAATTGAGACTGAGAATATTTTAAAATCGTTTTATCAATTCACTTCAAAATAACAATAATAAACCCAGGCCACTTTTATGTTAGTATGAAAATGGTCTTAACCTCATAGACCACCCAAAATGGTCTTATTTTCCCAGAAAAATGGTATTTTTCAAAGAAAATAAATGATATCAACTATTGACAGTTGTTTGTATTATAAAATACTGATTTTGAAATTAATTATCATATGTATGTCTTACATTTAACTAATCATTCAATTCCATCAACTTATTTTTCTTAAAATAATTAATGTCCTTTCCTTACTCAGCATTTCAAGACTACAACCTTAGTGCAGTACTTTGATATTTGACCCATTTCTGCTCCCCCAGACAGCCCATGCACTGGATCTTCCTCATTCAATTTGCTAAAATGTCACTTTCACACATAACCCTTCCCTAGTCCAACTGGGAGCCATGAATAGCTCTTTCTGAGTATCATAGCCCTTGCACTTCTCACATCTTAGAATGCTGCTCCCTCACCTACAATTGCTTTTAAATCCTGAACCTTCCTTCAGTTATATCTATCAAGTTCCATTCCCGTGTGAAACCTTCCCTATTTAGTCAGTTACTAGTAGTTTACCCTCCTCCTTCTAGCACATATAATTGGTGGCACATTGTCTAAATCTTGCTGTTGCGGTTCTTGTATGTTAGACAAGCTGCCTGAGGAAAGATATCATAATTTATAAATTTCTGGATCCCCTGCAGTATCTGCCTAGTCTATAGCTCTTAAAGCACATATTGATTCTGAGTTTACTCTCATTATACTCTGCACTTTTTTTTGCATCTATTTGTAATTTTATTTCAGCATTCTTTTTTACAAATATTATGGGTTTGCAAACATTTTTGGTTACATGTATTGATTTTTTTATGATTGAGTCAGGATTATAAGTGTGCCCATCTCCCAGATAGTGTTCACTGTGCCTATTAGGTAGGTTTTCACTCACCCCTTCCTCCCCCATCCTTGATTTCCATTGAGATTTACTACCCTCTGTGCACATGTATGCTCACCAGTTAGTTCCAATTTAATAGTGACTATATATGTTGTTTGTTTTTCTGTTGTTGAGATATTTCACTTAGGATAATGATCTCCAGTTCCATTCGAATTGTTGCAAAAGGCCTTAATTCATCCTTCATCATGGCTGAGTAGTATTCCATAGTATACATATACCATGTTTTGTTAATCCACTCATGAATTGATGGGCAGTTGAATTGATTCCACATCTTTGCAGTTGTGAATTGTGCTGCCGTAACATTTGAGTACAGGTGTCTTTTTGATAAAATGACTTTTTTTCTTTTGGGCAAATGCCCAGTAGTAGGATTGCTTGATCAAATGGTAGGTCTACTTTTTGCTCTTTGAGAAATCTCCATACTGTTTTCCACAGAGGTTTTACTAATTTGCAGTCCCACCAACAGTGTATAAGCATTCCTTTCTCTTTGCATCCATACCAGCATCTACTGTTTTTGGACTTTGCTTAAATTCTTTGTAGATTCTAATTATTAGTTCTTTATCAGATATATAGCTTGTGAATATTTTCTCCCATTCTATAGGTTGTCTATGTGCTCTGTTGATTATTTTCTTAGCTGTGTAGAAGGTTTTTAATTTAATCAAGTCTCATTTACTTATTTTTGTTATAGCTATGATTGCTATTGAGGTCTACTTCATAAATTCTTTGTATAGGCCAGTATCTAGAAGAGTTTCTCCAACATTTACCACTAGAATTCTTATGGTTTCATGCCTTACATTTAAGTCTTCTATCCATCTTGAATTAATTTTTGTGAGTGGTGAGAGATATGGATCCTGTTTCATTCTTCTGCATGTGGATATCCAACTTTCCTAGTATCATTTATTAAATAGGGCTTTCTTTTCCCAATGTATATTGTTGTCTGCTTTGTCAAAGATCAGTTGGCTGTATGTAGATGGCTTTATATCTGGGTTCTCTGTTCTGTTTCACTGGTCTCTGTCTCTATCTTTGTGCCAATACCATGCTGTTTTGGTTACTACAGTCTTATAGTATGGTTTGAAGTCTGGTAATGTCATGCCTCCAGATTGGTTCTTTTTGCTTAACATTGATTTGGCTATGCGGGCTTTTTAATGGTTCTAAATGAAGTTTTCTAGGTCTGTGAAATATGACCTTGGTATTTTGATGGGGATTACCTTGAATCTGTAAATCACTTTGGGTAGTATGAACATTTTAACAATGTTGATTTTACGGATCCATGAGCATGATATGTTTTTCCATTTGTTTGTGTCATCTGTAATTTCTTTCCTTGGTGTTTCATAGTTCTCTTTGTTGAGATCTTTTACCTCCTTGGTTAAGTATAGTCCTAGGTATTTCATTTTCATTATTACTATTGTGAATGATATTGAGTCTTTGATTTGACTCTTGGCTTTACTGTTATTGGTGTATAGAAATACTACTGATTTGTGTACATTGATTGCACAACCTGAGACTCTGCTGAATTTATTTATGAATTCGAGGAGTCTCTTGGTGGAGTCTTCAGGGTTTTCTAGATATAAGCTCATATCATCAGCAAAAAGCAATAGTTCAACCTCCTCTTTCCCAATTTGGATACCCTTTATTTCTTTCTCTTGCCTGATCGCTCTGGCCAGGACTTCCAGCACTATGTTGAATAGAAGTGGTGACAGTGGGCACCTTTCTCATATTTCAGTTCTTAGTGGGAATACTTTCAACTTCTCCCAATTCAGAATGATGTTGGCCCTGGGTTTTTTTATATATGGTTCTTATAATCTTGAGATATGTTCCTTCTATGCCTATTTTGTTGAGGATTTTTATCATAAAAAGGTGCTGAATTTTGTTGAATGCTTTTTCTGCATGTATTGAGATGGTCATAGAGTCTTTGTTTTTGCTTCTGTTTATGTGGTGATAGCATTTGATGATTTATGTATGTTGAACCATCCTTGCATCTCTGGGGTAAAGCCCACTTTGTTATGGTGGATTATTTTTTTTAATGCTGTTCATTTCAGTTTGCTAGTATTTTATTGAGGATTTTTGCATCTATATTCATAATGAATATTGGTCTATAGTTTTCAGTTTTTTGTCATATCCTTTCCTGGATTTGGTATCAAGGCCAGTATACTGGCTTTGGTATACTGGCTTCTTAGAATGATTTGGGTAAGATTCCCTACTTCCTGATGTTGTGGAATAATTTCTGCAGTATGGGTAGGTCTGGTAAAATTTGGCTGTGAATCCATCTGATTCAAGGCTTTTCTTTTTTTTTTTTTTTTTTTTTGGAAGATTTTATTACTGCTTTAATCTTGTTGCTTGTTATTGGTCTGTTCATGAGTTCTATTTCTTTCTGATTGAGTCTTGGGAGGTTGTGTGTTTCTAGGAATTTGTCCATTTCCTCTATGTTTTCAAGTTTATGTGCATAGAGATTTTCATAGTATTCACAGAAATATTTATTTCTGTGGTATCAGTTATAATATCTCCTTTTTTATTTCTGATTGAACTTATCTGGGTCATTTCTCTTTTATTCCTGGTTAATCTAGCAAGAGGTCTATCAATTTTCTTTATCTTTTCAAAGAATCAACTTTTTGTCTCATTGATCTTTTGTATTGTTTCTTTGTTTTCCATTTTGTTTAGTTCTGCTCAGACCTTAGTTATTTCTTTTCTTCTGCTGGCTTTGGGTTTGGTTTGCTCTTCCTTTCCTAGCTCCTTAAGATGTGTTATTAGATTGTCAATTTGTGATCTTTCTGTCTTTTTGATGTAGACATTTAAGACTATGAATTGTCTCCTTAGGGCTGCTTTTGATGAATCTCACAGATTTTGGTAGCTTGTGTCCCCTTTGTTGTTCAGTTCAAGAAATCTTTTGATTTCCATCTTAATTTCATTATTGACCCAATAATTGTTCAGCACCAGGTTGTATAATTTCTATGACTTTGTGTAGAATTGAGTGTTTCTCTTGGAGTTGATGTTTTATTCCACTGTGGTCTAAGAAGATATATGGTATGATTTCTGTTTTTTGAATTTGTTGAGACATGTTTTGTGGCCTGCGATATGACTGATAATATAGAATGTTCCATGTGTGATGAGAAGAATGTATATTCAGTAGTTCTGGGCTAAAATGTTCTGTAAATGTCTGTTAAGCCCATTTGTTCTAGAGTCCAGTTTAGGTCCAGTGTTTCTTTATTTTCTGCTTCGATGATCTGCCAAGTTCTGTCAGTGCAGTGTTGAAGTCCCTGGCAATTATGATGCTACTGTTTATCTCTTTGCTTAGATTTAGTAGGGTTTGCTTTATGAATCTGGGTGATCCTGTGTTAGGTGCATAAATATTTAGGACTGTTATGTCTTCTTATTGAATTTCTCCCTTTACCATTAAATAATGACCTTCTTTGTCTTTCTTTACTATTTTTTATTTAAAATCAATTTATCTGATATGAAAATGGCTACACATGCTTTCTTTTGATTTCCATTTGCATGGAATATTTTTTTCCATCCCCTCACCTTGAGAGGAAAAGAGTCTAAATAGAGGAAAGCTAGCACTCTGATTATTTCTGTTCCTCTTTGTGGAAGGCAGCCCACCCAGAATGTCCAGGCTCTGGGGTCCTACAGATGCCCTGGGACCCATCAGCCCCCTGTGGCTCCTGCAGTCTGGGCCACAGTTGGGAAATATTTGTGTGGGAACGAGCAAGACAAAAACCGAGGGGCCGAAGCCCTGTGGGGAGGACAAAGGTGCACGGTCATTAGAGAAGCAATATGACGCCTGCTGTCTCAGCTCAGGTCTGTGGTGACAGGAAGCACCTCAAGGGGGTTTGCAGCCTGGTGCTTTGTCTTCAAGAAGCTCCCAGTTTACTGGCAACAGCAGCTTTTGGGCTCATGAGGGTAGAAAGGCTCTCCAGCAGCTTGGGAACCTGCTGACTGCCAGAGATGTCAGGGAGGGAGAAACAAACCATTCCACCTATCCTTTTCGCTGGACTCCAAGCCTCTCAGGGGTTGACCTCTGCTCATATCTTGCTCCTTCTTGTTTGCTTCGCAATTTCTCCCCATGGAATCTCTTATAGGTTCTAGCACTTTTCTCTTGGAATTACACCCAATCTTTGATTTTTTGTTTGTGTTTTTTCCTTTTCATCTAAAACTTTTCCTTTTTTCTCAGTCTGTCAGCTGGTGTCTCTGGTCATCCATCTTCCTTATTCTCATTATACTTTTCTTAGGTTTTATATCTGCCTTATATATTTCAGTCATATTGTCCAAATTTCCCATCATGCTATTTCAATAAAATATTTACTAGTCAATGTAATGCCTTAGTATACATTGGGTAGCTGAACACAATTCTGATGCAAACGTTAAAATGCTCTACTTTCAAGCAGCATTTGCATTATCTGGATTGTGTGTGGCTATGTGTTACTACAATACATAACTAAGACTTCAACCCTAATTTATTGAGTAAGCAAAATGTTTCATTGGGGAAATAACTTGAGGAAGAAAGAAATTGAAATATGTGATAGTGGAATCTTATTGTATAGATCTGGATTTATTTCAGACCTAGGAATATGGAGAGAAATGAGATAATCACTAAATGCAAATATCTCTGTTGGGAGGGAAGGTAAAAATGGACACGAGGAAGACAGAAAAAAAGGTAGAAAAAGCTTATAAACAATAACCCCTTCTTCAGTCACTGGGATGTATCTGCTTTGAGCTGTAAAATTTAATGGCTCTTCCTCTCTCTCACTTCAAAATAGTTTCTGGGAACTACATTTAAAATAAAAATTAAACAGTCCAAGTAAGTTAAACCAGATGGGGTTGGTTGTTTGACCCCTTAGAATGTGCAATACTAGATGATCGTTGCTATTTAGTACCTAGCCTGGCAAAGGCGCAGGTATTTTTATGATTTTCTCTGTACCAATGATGTATGTATGCCCACACCCCTACCCTGAGGATATGTGTGAGCATATTATATGTTGGACCCTTAAATACAAGATCTCCTGAGACTCAGCAAGCATACCAGGTGTTCTTTCTCTTCCTCTTCAGCTACCACACTAAGCCAATCCTACTAATATTCAGGGTAGGAAAAATCATTCATTATTTTGTTTTTTGTAAGTATTCCCTCTGCCATTTAAGAAACCAGGACAATTTGTTGTCATGATGAGTTTGTGGTGTTCTTCCTTTTCTTGAAGTCAAAAACAAATGACACTCCAGTCCATGTGGAATTTTAATGTAGCATTATTCAGAGCCATAACAGCATTTGATTACTTAAGTCTAGTATCTGTCCAGGACTTGCCTCCAATAATAATCAATTACATTCGAACAGCTCTCACTGCTGTGAATAAATTTGAAAAAGAGAAAATGAAATACCTTCATGAAAAGATCTTAAAGAATGCCATTCTCTGCTAGTTTAGAATGCTGTGGTCTATAATGTGATTATAGATTTATGAAGTATGTAATCTACAGAGGCGACAGTATGAATAGACCCTTGGTGTAATAGTGTTAGGTGCCTTTAAATAATTTTTTTAATGGGATACAATTCTTGTCGCTACATTTGACTACCCTGCTTTCCAGTGAAAGGAAAAATAGAAAGAAAAAAAATGCCTGATACAGGTTGCTATGGCAGCTAGTGCAAAGAGTGAGTCTGAATTCTGTGTCAAGGTAATGAAGTTAGCATCTACAGAAAAAGAAATGGATTTCCTGTAACACACTGTAAATCCATCATAGGAAATGAACTCATTGTGGATGCTTTAGAATATTTAAAACCCATTTGACATGCATAAAAGTGGTAGAAAGGGTGCATCAGATTACCTCAAGGGGCTTAGCCCTCCTCCATCAGTGTGTTTTCATCTATATCTGTGATAGTGAGGGAGGAAAGGACCCTCCATATGAATCTAGCAGTTTGTACTTGGCAGGTCCCACTGTGATGATGACATGGTCATCATCATGGTTTTTCCTCTGAACCTCATGGCTGCTTTGGACTGAAAGCTGCCATCTCAGGGAATGATCTTTGAGAGGTCATTTCACTCCTTCCTTAACCCTTGATGATTCTCTAGTTTTTAGCCCTGTCCATTTACGTGGTCATCCTTCAATGGGGCTTCCCAAACCTACTCCTAGGCTCTCTCTCCTCCCTCACAGAAACAGTGTGCTACAGTTTTTTGTACAACAAAAGATTGTATTAAAAAAAGTACCACACTATTTTTGTCACTGGTCTGTCAATTTAGTAGTTAAATAGGCCATTTCATATATTTATATGAATCTAAATATATATGACCATAAATGCTATATCTTATTGAATTGAGAAATAGACATAATATACAGTTTAGCAACCCCCAGCCTTTTTGGCATCAGGGACAATTTTCATGGAAGACAATTTTTCCATGGACCAGGAAGGTGGGGGATGGTTTCAGGATGATTTAAGCACATTACATTTATTGTGCATTTTATTTCTATTATTATTGCATTGTAATATATAATGAAATAATTATACAACTCACGATAGGTTGGGGGCCCCTGGCTTAGATAGTGCCAAATAGTCATAGATAACCCTCTTTAAGTAATGTTCACTCTCATAGGTAAAATGGTAACTACCTCACTAGCATTACACATGGCTTGCATAAGACACTTAGTAATGGTGCTGGGATGATTTAATGTGGGTGCTTCAACAGACCTAAATCTCAAAAATTTAAGATTAAAAATGCTTATTTCTTACTGGTGGCTCTACCCAATGTGGGTAAAATAGCTCCCTTATCTTGTAGCTCTGCCATCTGGAGCACTTGACATCTAAAGTTGACCTGAGAGGGGAAGAGAGAAAGCTGAGAAGACAGCCTTGGAAGTGGCATTCATTACTTCTAAGATCATTCACTGGTCAGAATCCAGTCACAAGGCAAGGGACTGCAAAGAAGCATGAAAAACATATGTGGACATAAACAAACAATAATTTTTGTAGAAAAATTATTTCTACAACCATAATTTTCTAATGACAACTTGGGTGGACAATATTTTCTATTTGAAAATTTGAGTGGCCATTGTTATTGATGAAGAAACACAAACCAAACTTGGGCAAAATGATATGGTTCCTGCAAACTCTACATGAGAAATGAATGACCTTTACTGGTGGCTGCATTGAGCCTTCTTATTAATATATCAGTATTATTCCTTCTCTGTGATTTCTTTATGCCTTACCTATTTTCTCTGAAACATAAGGGCACAGAAAATAATCTTTAGACTTTACTAGAGAAATATTCTGAGCATATATTCTGAAATAAATTTTTGTGAGGAACAAGAAATAACGGTAATCATAATGATAGTCTTTCACTATACTTTCAGACAAAATCAAAAGGTCTTGCATTCCTAGGAGCTTCTTTCCAACCTTTCAAGTATCCTTAGACTGACTTAGTCTTCAAAGAAGCCCACATAAAATTGCTATTACCAAAAAGTCTTCATATCACTTAGCAGTCAGCAAAATTATAAAGGGCCTTCTCACCATAACCATGTCTATTATCTCCGAGGAATGTTGGTGTAATTAGAGTAAAGTAAAGCATCAAATCAAATACTATGCTAATTGTTTATATTTATAAAAGAAGTATTAATAGATACTAAGTATTAATAGATACTAAAACAAGGCAGACAGCATGAGTTGTCTCAGTCCACTTAAATGGAAAGCAAAGAAGCAGAATTCCTAAGTAAAAACTGGCTGAACCCTTTTGGAAGCCCAACTTGCCTATTGCTTCAGAAATTAATGGACTGCAGATGTTACTATATTTTAACAGCATATTATACCCAGATTACAATCTATGCTGGTCCCAGTAGGACACATGTTTTGTGCAGTCAGTGGAAAATTCAATCAAAAAGCTATAATTGCAAAAGTAATTAAAGTTCATTACTTTACAGTAAATACACTCAGAAAACTTTAGTAGCTAAGGAAAAGCAACCTTCTTCTTTTACCATCACATCAGACAAAATTGAAAATGAAAGAATTTGATCACTAAGGCAAGACAAAGGATTCTCTTCTAGTTCAATAAGTAAATATTTGCAAAGAAGTCATAAAAGTTAAAATATTCAGGAATGCTTCTTATAATAAATACTTCAGTTGACAAAGTTATGGGCACAGAAAATCACCATACACATCTGATGACAGATTTAGACATATAATAAACTTCAAATTGTTATATAATTTCAACATTGTACCATAGGGGATATTACATAAGAGGTTAAAAATATGGTAGATGCTGCCAGTTTCCTCCAAGCTTAATATCTGGTCTTTTAGAATAGCTGTGAGATTTTTTTTTTTTTTTTTTTTTGTCCTCAAAAGTTCAGTGAAGTGTCACCAAATATGCATATTATCCTAGTATGACAATTGCTGGCCTTTTTTATCTACTTCCTTTGTTCCTAGCACTGTGCTGAAAACTTTACAACAATCCAGTGAGATAGGTTCTCATCATTTTCCAAATTTTACAGATGAAAATGAGATTTAGAGAAGTTAAGAGTAAGATTCAAACATCACACATCAGTGGGGGAGCTGTGATGACAAACCAAGCAAGTAAACTTCAGAGACCACACTCTTAAATACGCCATTATATTGCCTTAGAAGACTGGGACTCTTACTTACCTAAAAACAATCCATTTTCCATAGGTATTGAAGGTAGCCACAATATTTTAAAAACTCACAGTTTATCCACGAATATCTTAAAACTTTCCTTGAACTATTTTATGTTGTCTGCCTGTCATGATTGTTATGTAAAATGTCCCTCTTGTTAATAATAATATTTCAACTTTCAAGATTCAGGGAGAGCCCCTTTATTGCACATGTTCTATTATTTGATAAATGAGGATTCTGCTCATATATTTAATGAATTTAAAAATTTTAGGTAGTCTTCATTTTTTTTGTGTTTCCTTTTAATTTTTAATTAAGCCCCGTTTTCTTTCCATTTGTACTTATATGGAATCCCTTCACCCACTTTATCAAACTCTTACCATTCTTCAAATTATTCTCTGTCATTTTTACAGTTACTTTATCTCTTAAGACATGACAAATCAGAATTACAAAAGCTCTTTAACTCTGAAAAATGCCAAGCTGATGTTTTCAGTTTTGTTTCTTTCCTGGTATTCCTTTTAATCACAATAACACATTGGATTAGAAAATTCAAGAAATAAGCATTTATTTCTTCCCAGAAACCTTCCCTGGGCTATGATTTGTAACATTAATACATTTATTTCCATTGCTGTTTGCAGTTTTTTAAAATTGCACATTTACCAACATAAACATTTAAAATTTTCAAATACTGTTATCCTTAATTCTTAAAAATGCATTAATAGGAACAGGTTTTTTTAAAGTAGAAATGTTTGCTTTTAATGATATTATTGATCCCTCTTTTAGATTCATTTTTGTACACAGAAGCTTAGTAAATACTGAAATTGAAGTATCTGCTTTCAATTACATTTTTCTAAAAATAATTTCCCCATAGTGGAGGCAATTTATGAATATAACAAGAGGGAGAAAAAAGTACAAGTTAAGAAACTAACCTGAAAAATTGACTTCCAAAATCATTTGTATTTAAAATTCTGGTTAATCCATGGCTACCCAATTTGGGGTCTGAGAACACTAGTTTCATAACATTAATCCAAATGGGTCTATTGTTGGAAAAGCAGTAATTAAATGAACTGAGCAAGTCTGTATACTCCAGATATCAGTTCTTAATTTATACTGAAGATCATTATGAATTTTTGAGAAAAAAACATGATATGAACTATTTCCCATATTCTCTTGGCCCTAGGGCCCTTATGTTCATAGAATTGCTCTCAAGTCTAATGCTCTGTGGAACACACACTGGGAAATGCAGAAGTAATCAATGTGTCCCATAAACGATAATTATAAACTACAATTATTTCTACTTGTAACATGTCTACTAGTAAATATTTTGGATATCATTGTTATGTAAGGACTTATTCCAACTGGAAGGATACTGGAGATGGTCAGCACAGAAAGGGACATTGCTGAGGAGAGATGAAGGCAAGGTGATAAGCAACACATACTTTTATTACCAATACAACCTTCATGCTAAGGTAATTGACTTTATTAACTTTTCTCTTGTTTTCAGATTTCCATTCCAGTATAAGTATTTGAAATCATCAAGACCCTTTTTTAACTAACAATATTTAACTACTTCCATTTTGCTATTCCCTAGTAATACAAACATAAATAATATGTAGAATGCTTTCTTTTCTATTAAAAGTATTTTTCCTAAAACACAGTATTCAGTAGTATCTAACACAAGGGAAAAAATGCAGTGCTGTCTCTTGTTTTAAATAAAAAACATGAATAAAATGTTCATCTGTTGGTCACAATATGAAGGAACTCAAGAAAGATAAATTATTAAAGATTGTTAATTTTTTAAATGCCTATAATGCTAGCATTTTCTTTTGTAATAATATCACAAGTTCTGCAAGGTAAAATGTCTTTTGTTCTACAGTAAGGTCTTAGCTTCAACAAATGTCCTAAATTTCTTAGGTAAAATTTGATGCATTTTCTTTAAAAATATGTTTTGGTCCAAAACAGAGAGATCCATCCAGACGTAAGGTGGGATTTAAGTGGTTTCTGAGACGTTCCAGTGAGTGACACTAAATTTGACCCCATTGTTTATCCCTTTACTATTGTAAGTATCATC
The DNA here is from genome assembly GCF_000956105.1 of Propithecus coquereli. Classification (NCBI taxonomy): domain Eukaryota; kingdom Metazoa; phylum Chordata; class Mammalia; order Primates; family Indriidae; genus Propithecus; species Propithecus coquereli. The sequence goes on along the minus strand of NW_012147745.1, from coordinate 419,124 downwards.
ATTCCTTTGGATACTGAAGAGTGTATCCTGAAGCATATCCTATTAGAAAGGCAAGTACTCTAGGTAGAAGTCATGTCAAGTGATGGAAATCAACAAAGAACAAGATCCTTAACTTAGAAAAGGTGAGAAGGCAGAGGAGAGAAAGGAGAGATAGGGAAATGAGAAGTACTAAAGAAAAGCCTCACCTTCTTAGAAAATGCCATCCTTAAGGATGCAAGAATTTTCTATCTGCAGAAAATTTATGGCAAATAAGATTGCAAGAAGACACTAGAGAGGCAGATGGTGGGAAACAGGGAGCCTTGAAAAATCAAGATGGTTTACATGAAAAAGAAAAGATGCAATACTATGGATAGTAAAAAAAAATGTATTTTACTTAAATTTCTGAAAAATTTAAATCTGGACAAAAAGTAGAAGACAATCATAGCTGATAATAGACTCAATCTTGCAATAAAAACAAAATATAATCATCCAACAAGATATACTGCTATATGTGCTACCAAAATCATAAGGTAACACATACAGCAGTACAAAGAGCTTCAACAAAGTACACACCTTCCATTGTATCAATGTTCTCATTATCCTACTTCAGACAAGTAGGAGCCAATCCATTCTCAGTTGCAGCGTCATTCACAGCCAAAGAATATTCACAGACTGAGGCAAGGTATTTAATTCGTACTGATTCACAACTGACCATTTTGTCAACTCCCTTCATGAGGCTGCACTAAACCCATAATGTAATCAATCATCTTATCTGGAGTTTAACTACATATACTGAAAACTTCATCTGACTTCATGCTTCAATATGAGGTCAATTTCTTCCTAAGACATTTCAAAATAAATTTCTGTTCTAAATTTTCAAGTAGGCATTTAAAGACAGTGAGATTTATCTTTTTTAAAAGACTATATTTTTAGACTAGTTTTAGGTTTACAGCAAAATTAAGAGGAAGGTTCAGAGATATTCATCCCGTATACCCCTGCATACATATCCTCGCATACTCACCCACCCACACACGTGGGGTGGGGGCAGGGGGTATATGAGATTTACCCTTTTACTTGGAAATGAATAAATGATGTAGCAGCAGTACTGTTTGTGCCAATTTTTTATAAAAAACAAATGGTTTAATTTGAATTCTTTCTATATTTTTCCAAATGCCTTTTAAACTAAAATTTTAAAGATAGCAAAAAAAATCCCCTATCAACCAATCAAATCCCACTTAAAGGCTATTAGATAAAATGTCTTTTGTTAACATGCTTCTTAAGATTTTTGCACATTCTCAGTGTTTGTATAAATATGTTACAAGGAAAGTGAAAGAAAACACTGATACCGACAATCTCACATCCTTGCTATCAGGCTCCCAGGTAAAGAGGGGAGAATTCTGATGCTCGCACTCCAGCAGTTTGAGGTTATACTTGTTTTGGAGTCTTTGTACTTGGTTAATTCTTCAGTTCATATCAGAAAGATTGCACATGTTCTTTCCTTAGTAAGTCTGTGCTTATTGTTAACTACCAACTCCCTTTTAATTCATTCTGAACAAATGCTCTTTGAGTCTAAATTCCACAAAGGCAGATTTTTTTTGTGTTCTATTTTTATTAATATAATGAACTCAAGCACCTAGAACACTGCCTGGTGCATGATAGGAGCACACCACCTCCACTGCCGCCTCCCTGGCCTCTCTTCTTCTACTCTTGCCCACCCCCTCCCTCCCCACGGAAGAGTATTCTCAAAATGGCAACCATCTAAGTAACCCAGATCACTTTGCTACTCTGCTAAAAACCCTCCAATGGTTCCCCACCCCTCACAAAGTCAAAGGCAAAGTCCTTACCACGACCTTCAAAGCCCAACAGATGTCCCCCATATAGAGGTATGAGGTATACTCCCAAAAGAACTAAAAAGAGGTGATAAAAGAGGTCACTTCTAGGTAAAGAAATGGAGAAGGATGGGCTAAGTAGCTGGCACATAGCACCCATTTCAATGTCATTATGCCAGGCTCAGAGAAATACACATGCCAGGCTCAGGCAGAGAAAAATTCATAAAGACACATAAACCAAAATCAGAGAATTTCTTCTCCCATCTCCCCCTCCCAGTTTTTCCACTCAAGGCATATGTCATGGTATGCTATATTAGTCTTACTTAGGAGTCTTATCTAGCACCTTAATATTCCAACATATATCACAATTTCAATCAACTGGACATTGTGCCTTCAAAAGCCAAAGTTCTCCAAATTTTACATGTCCCTGGCACTGGTTTCTAATACATAGAGTGAGATGTGGCAAGGTGGGTGAAAGAATCTTAAAATAATTACAGTAGTCACTCCTAACGTTTTGCTTTCCATGGTTTCAGTTACCTATGGTCAAGTGGAGTCCAAAAATAGCTGAGTACAGTACAATAAGATACTGTTGGCCCTTGGTATTTTTGGATGTCACACCCATGGATCCAACCAACTGTGGATCAAATATATTCAGAGAAAAAAAATTCCATAAAGTTCCAAAAAGCAAAACTTGAATCGACCAAGCACTGAGTACAATATTGAATCCACATAAATGAAGTAATTTGTCAGTATTGTATCAGGTATTATAAAGTAATCCAGAAATGGTTTAAAGTCTAGGGGAGGATATGCACAGGTTTTATGCAAATACTATGACACAGGGATTTGAGCATCCATGGATTTTGGTACCCTTGGAAGTGTCTTAGAACCAATTTACCATGGATACCAACCAAGAACTATATTTTGAGAGAAAGAGAAAGAGAGAGACCACATTCATATAGTTTTTATTATAGTATATCATTATAATTATTCTATTTTATTATTAGTTATTATTAATATCTTTCTATGCTTAATTTATAAATTGAACTTTATTATGGGTATGTATATATTATACACATAGAAAAAAACATGGCATATATAAGGTTCAATATTATCTGCAGTTTCAGGTATATATTGGGGGTCTTGGAAAGTACCTCCCCAAGGATAAGGGGGCACTACTGTATCTGTAAATGACATTGTCAACAGAAGAGTCATTTTGCACATTTCTGTTTACAGTTATCATGATGTGAGAAATCATCAGATAAGAATCATAATGTAATAAAAAACAGAAAAAGTTCAAAAGATTTTCTTATTTTTCTTTTGAGTTTACTTCAGTTATATTTAATATCTATCCATCATATATAATTAATATTTAGTCTTTTATAATTAGATCTCTGCAAATCTTAGCACTGATATTTCACATCAGCCATTAATTGTGAGATGTTTGTAACCATTTTGTCAGCAGTAATAAAGTACCAAAGTTTGCAAACTGTCTACTTTTTTATAAAGTAGAATATTATATGACATATCTACTCACATTCCAATGTGTTTTCTTCAACAGGTAAGGAGGGATCATCTTGCGTATGCCTGTAGGAAGGAGTAAGGCATGTGAGCATCATCCATTATTTGTGTTGTAGCTGAAAAAAAGACTAAGAACTGCTGCTCAACAGGACAGTGTTTTTTTAATGCGTGAACATGTGGGTGTCCATCACTGTTTTCAACATATGTTAATGATAGGAGGATGGACTAGGAGCATTTTTATAGTAGCAAAGACCTAAAGAAGACATTCAGAGTAATTCTTATTAGGTGTCACACTTTCATAATGGTCTTAATAATTATATCGCAGGCCGGATAACTGGATATAAGCATACTCTAGGGAGTTGGTAGAGACTCCAGGTATGGCAGCAAAACAAGGTATCTTTATCACCTTTGTTTTCCCCCTTGTAAATACCAGGCAAAACCATCCCTTGGTTCTCCCTTTGATCTGATCTTGCCTACTTCTGGGATCCAATTATGAATACATGCACATATACACACACAGGTGTGCACACACACACACACACCCCATTATTAGTATACAAGGTTTTCAACTGATATATTTAGTTAAGGAAATTCTGCTTATAATAAATACTCTTTTCAAAATCCTCCCACAAAATTATTCTGAGTCCCGGACAGGACAAGATTTTGGTTTTAATTCATCTAGAATCAGAAATACTGCTCATTTGGATTGATTTGATTTCTCCCCCCACTTCTCATTTTCATTCTTGCTCTTCACCTATTTGGCCACCTCTTACTCTGAAAATTTCTAGCTCACATAGTGTTTTTTAGAGCCTAACTGTAACTTCTCTCCATTCCCATTCCCACGCTTAGCTTCGCTTCAATTCCTAAGGATGCCAAGTAGAAATTAGTATCCAATTGCTGTCTAGGCAGAGCCCGGAGTCCACAAGGCCAACAAACTTTCCATGGGATAAAATATGGAGCATTGCTCCCCAGGACCCAGACACTGCTTAACTCACTACCTGTTCCACCTCAAAGGTCCCTTCCTCAGTTACTTGGGACACAGAGTGGCCTCAGAAATATCTAGAGGAACCTTCAGAGAAAAATAAATTTAAACTCACTCAATTTAGAACAAAGATGTAAATTCTTATGGCCTTTGTAATCCATATCTCAGCACAGTGCCTGGCACAGTACTCAAGTACTCAAAAGTACTTGTTGAACTGATATTAATTTTTATAATTATGATTAAGTAATATTCTTCCTGGTCTGCCTCTCCTAGCTTCCTAGCTTTTTCTATTGTTTCTCCCACATGAACATTTTATTACAGCTATGCTAAACCACTTAAAGTTAGTGGCTGCTTACCTAGTTTTATAACATCATTAAATATATTATATTCAGCTGAAATGTCCCTCCTCTTTTTATGCCTGGCCAATTCTTATTTTCCTCTAGCGACATTATCCGGGTATCACCTCTCCTGGGATGTCTCCACTAACTGATAGTTTGATGGAGCTGTTCTTGTGCTCCCTTCTCACTGTACCCTATAAATACCTCTCTCACTGCCCTCTTCATACTGAGCTATAAACATTGCTTAATTAGTTTATCTCCTCCATGAGGGTGGAGACATGGTCACATTCACTCTTTCATCTAAAGCAAAAAACAGTGTCTGACAATACATAAGGGATATTCAGTAAATGTCTTTAAAAAAAAAAAAAGAAATTCTTATTAAATAACTTGATACTATTAGACCTACTTTTAATTCGATTTGATTTGCCTAATCAAAATTAAGTTTTATAAATAAAGATATGTGATATATTGGTTAAATCTATTTAGAAGGAAATAGAGAATGTCATTAAAATTTTTTTCTTTAGTATTATTTTGATGGGACATACCACAAATCTAAGAGAAAATATTTTACCTGAAGCATTGTAAATTTATCCTTTCTTTAAAGGATAATGATGGATGAAGGAAATATCCAATATAGGGATTTTGAAGAACAGGGTTAAGCTTTAGATTGAGGTTTAAAGGCCATTCAATAATGACAAAGAAGAAAGGTTAAAAACACCATGTTGGAAGTCTTGTGAATCTTACAAAGAAGAACTACACAAATACACTATCTAATGCCAAAAGTATGGTTAAATAACCATTAAAATATTTCAACATGTTGTCTTTACAAAAAAATAAATATTAGAAAATACAGATGTGCAGTTAGACCACAGAGAAAGTTTATCACTTCACCTGTTTGGCACCTCAGTTTCATCATCTGTAAAATAAGGGATCCTTAGGCTCCCTTCTAGTGCAGTTAGGCCTGACTAACAGTAGCTTCAACACGTGGGTCTTCTGCTGTTAGGTATTTTCCATGTAACAATGTGTCTAGTAGTGGGCAAGCCTGGTCTGAAGCAGCTTCTAGATTACACCTTCCAGGGCCTGGGGCCTGCTGTGCTTCTGCTTGGCTATTGTTAGCATGCAGTCTTTATCCTCCTGTGTGCAAGATGACTACCATACCTCTGGGCATAAGGTTTCCATCCCAGAAAGGAAGAAGAAAGAAAAGGAAGGGAGAAGGGCAAAAGAATTTTGTCCATTAAGTTTTTTCCTTTCATAAAGTTTTCTAGAATCCTTATTCAGTGACTCTGACTTAATTTTATTCTCTAAAACCAGGTGACCTGTCCAACAATAGCTGCAAAAGTGCCTGGGGAAGGGAACTTTTGACTGGGCACATTGCTGTCCTACAAGCAATCAGTGTTCTATTAGTTAGTTAAAAGTGGGATATTGATATTGGATAGTTCACCAGCAACGTCTTCTACACAGTTATATCACTCTCCAGTTTCATTTATAATACCTCTTCCTTTTAAATGCATGCTGTTGTGTTCAGGTAAGTAATAATGCAGATAATTACAGTTATAACTATTATACAAGTTCAAAGCTGCTTTATAGGAGTAAAAACTAATGGAAACCCACTGACAAATACTTCCCCATCTTCCCTTCCTCCCCTCTCTCCCCAGTCCCTGGTACCCCATAAATACATACAATTACAGTGTATACATTTTTAAAAAAAAAGAAAAAGAAAAACTAATGGGAAAATTGGCTTCCAAATATGCAAAAGATTTAGTTAAGTAGAAATGGAAAAGGTGTATCACAATATGCTAAATATTTCAATCAAGAGATGACCAAGAAAGAAGTAAAACAATTATTTCCCTAATAAACAAAAAAAAAGGTAAAAGAATGAAAAGGAAGGAAGAGAGGGAGGAAGGAAAGGAGAGAAAGAAGAAGGAAGGAAGGGAAGAAGAAAGGGGGAAATAAAATGAAATAGCACTTTTCTCATATATTAAAAAATTAAAAACTAACAATAGATAATATCAAGAGTTGTGGAGGGTATGAGAAAACAATCTCATAAACTTTCAGAGGGATTATAAATCAACACAGCATTTTTCCAGGAAAATATGCAATATTTATGAAATGATGTGTATACATATTTATTCAACAATTTGACACCTAAGAATCTGGCCCCCAGATTTACTCTTGCAAAGAAAAAAGGTAAAGATGCATATACATGTATGTTAATTGCAGCAGCATTCTTTGAAATGCTGAAAAGTTGTGAACAACTTAAATACCCATTAAGAGAAAAAGAAATATATAATGGTAAATTCATTCTATAGACATGTTGTGGCTCTTAAAAAGAATTAGGCAAATATTTCCGTCTATGGACATGATCAAGTGATTTATAACAGACCATTAAGTGAAAATTGTAGAACATGTGTATAATTTTATACTATTTTTGTTAAAATACAGGCAAAAAAATTGTCTGTGTTGTGCATCTATGTGTTTATATGTTTGACGTGTATATGAAAAAGACTGGAAGATCACATACTAAACTTTTAACCACGGTGACCACTGGGAAAAGGGAGTAGAAGATTGGAAATGAGGGAAGAGTCCCATTTTTTACATTGTCTAGTATTATTTTTCATTTTTTTTAGCAGTGAATATATTTTTAAATAAAGCAATTAACTAAATCTTTTTAAAAAATTAAGTTTGGGGGATTAAAAACTCAGCCTAGGAAACAAAAAGGAGAAATGAGGCCACAAAGCATCGCATTTCATGCAGCCAACCACCCAAGAGGTCAGACATCAGCTTAATTCAGAAGCCAAGGCCAGAGCAAAGAAATCATTGCCATTGCCCATTTCTCATTGCTCCTTCGTCTTGGAGCTTTTCCCATAGGTTTTCTTCTAGTTGTTTTACAGTTTCAGGTCTTATATTTAAGTCTTTAGTTCATTTTGAGTTGATACTTATAAAAGGGGTAAGGGTCCAATTTCATTCTTCTGTATGTGGATAGCCAGTTTTCCCAACACTATTTATTAAACAGGTTTTCCCCACTGTGTGCTCTTGGCACCTTTGTCAAAATTCCATTGATCATAGATGCATGAGTTTATTTCTGGGTCCCCAATCCTGTTCCATTGGTTGATGTGTCTGTTTTTATGCCAGTACCATGATGTTCTGATTACTATATCTTTGTAGTATATTTTGAAATCAGTTACTGTGATGCCTCCAGCTTTGTCTTATTCAAGATTGCTTTGACTATTTGGAGTCATTTGTGATTCCATACAAATTTTAGGATTGTTTTTATTTCTTGGATATAACCCCCAAATGACAGCCAACAAAAGCAAAAATAGACAAGTAGGATTGCATAAAACTAAAAAGCTTCAGCACAGTAAAAGAAACAATTAACAGAGTGAAGAGACAACCCACAGATTGGGAGAAAATATTTGTAAATCATACATCTACATCTAATATGAGGCAAATACCCAAAATGTATAAGGAACTCAAATTGATAACATGAAAACAAATAACTCAATTAAAAATAGGAAAATGGAGAGACACCAGCTGCCAGAGCATCTCAGTAAGAAGGAGAAGTTTTAGATGAAAGAGAAAAACAAACAGACAACCATAGATCGGATGTGGGTCTGAAGGAAGGGCGCCAGAACCTTCAGGAGACTCCACGAGAAGAGGTTGCAGAGCAGAACAAGAAAGGGCAAGGTATCAGCAAAGATCAACCCCTAAGACACCTGGAGTCCAGCGAAAAGGGTAGGTGGAGTGATTCATTTCTCCCTCTCTCAAATCACTGACGATCAGTGGGTTCCCAAGCTGCTGAAAAGACTTTCTGCCCACCCGAGCCCAGAGGATGCTGTCACCAGTGAGCTGGGAGCTTACTGTGGATAGGGAACCAGGCTCCCAGCCCCCAGGGTGCTTCCTGCCCCAAAGACCTGAGCCAGGATGGCAGGTGCCATATTGCTTCTCTACCCACCACATGCCTTTGTCCTCCCCAGGGGGCTTCAACTCCTCAGTTTTCATCTTGCTCATTCCCACACAGACATTTCCCAACTCCAGCGCAGACTGCAGGAGGCACAAGAGTCCAGTGGGTCCCAGGTGATCTGCTTGACTCCAGGGCCTGGACATTCTGGGCAGACTGCCTCCCAGAGAGAGGGTCAAAGACAACCAGGGTCCTAGCTTTCCCTCACACCAATTCTTTTCCTCCCCTTCCCTTCCCCAACCTGCACTGCAGCTGCCAAGAAAGACAACTGAGTCACCACACTGAGGCTTCCACAAAAAGTGGGGCTCAGGCCTATCCTCTTGGGGTCCTGCAGCAGACTGAGAGGTGCTTAGAGTACGAGTTCCCTGCTTGCCAGCCCTCCGTATTGCTGCTTGCGTAGTGTGAGAGCAGGGCATGCCCTGAGGTAGAGGGACATCCATCCAGCTCAGGCACTCTGTGGGTGACTTGGGACCAGTGTGCTTCTCCCTGGCATGGTCAGGGATTGATCTTCTTGGTCTCAGGAGGAGAGGGAGCCTGTGTGGGCAGATCCAGGGGGAGAGTGCAGTATGAGTCCTAGCTGCCACATGCTTGAGGGGTACCTTTTCTCTCATGGGAGGGCCACAGTCTCAGCTCAGGCTGGGATCCTGGGCAAGGAACCTCCAGCCCACAGAACAGTTGGGGTGCTTGGCTGGCTTGAGTTCCTGCCTGCTGGAAGATGCTAGGGGAAGACCATGGAATAGAGGATGGGGGAGAGGAGAGAGGCCCACTGCAAACTGCCAGACTGTGAATCTCAGACAGCCCCTCCTCCACAAGCAGACTTTCTGTTTGGGTAGGGCCACTTCAGCCTCTCCCTGGCAGCTTTGCCCAGAAGCTAGGAGCAGACTTTTAACCCTGCCAAAATAGCTACATTGCCAGCTTTTGTAGAGCCTGAGGGTAAGCTCACCCAACCCAGCCTTGCCAAACCACACTCCCCCACCTGCCTCTGCTGACACAGAGAATAAGGACTCACCTAGAAGTTCCAGGGCCCCATCCACCACCTGGGGCATTTGAGTGCTTCTCCTGAGGGACTAGAGCTGGTCCCAGGATGCAAAAACAACATTGCAGATTGTTCCTTCTAGCAAGTGCCACCGGCTGACAGGGAGGTCAATTTGCACACCCTTTACAGCTTTTACTGACTCAATTTTACAGGGTGTGAGGGGATCCAAGGAGTGGCCATTTGGGGGAGTACCTACGCCTCCCCACAGAAAAACTGTGCTACTGGATAAGGGCGGAAAGAATCTAGCCCAGGGCCTTAGCATACAAGCCTTTCGCCTCCTCCCCCATGAACAGCTCTCCAAGTTTGGGGAGAAATTTTCTACTTTAAAATCACCTCTATTTATTCTTCATAATCACCTCTTCTTATTCACCCCATTTTGTTTTATGACACCAGACACATCAGTTTAGGCAGATACCACAGATAAAAGAAAGAGATAAGGAAAAAGGAACAAGGACAAAAACAGTGTGTTGGGGTCTGTGCAAAATGTCATAATGATAAATGTATTAGATGCATGTTATTATCTCATATATGATGAAAAAGAAATTTAAACAAAAGATTGGGGAAATTCTAACTAATGAAATGAATCATACAGCTCATGGAGATTTATAAGGTCTTATTTATTTTTTTACTTTTGCTGTAATCCCAACATTTTACAGGTAAATTCATACCTAACGGGTACAGTGCACACTCTCTGGGTGATGGACACACATAACTTCAACTCAAACTGTACAAAAGCAATTCATGTCACCAAAACATTTGTACCCCCATAATATTCTAAAATTTTAAAAAATGGGAAAATGACTTGAACTGACATTTGTCAAAAGAAGACATATGGATGGCCAATAGATGTGTGAAAAAATGATCAACCTCACTAATCATCAGTGAAACGCAAATTAAAACCACAAAGTGATATCACCTTACATCTGTTTGAACGGCTATGACCAAAAAGATGAAAGATAAGAAGAGTTAGCAAGGATGTGGAATAAGGAGAAGCTTGGTTTTCTATCAATGAGAATGTAAATTAATATAACCATTATCAAAAACAGTATGGAGGTGACTCAAGAAATTAAAAATAGAACCACAGTATGATCCGGCAATCTGACCTCTGAATGTATTATGTATCCAAAGGAATTGCTACGTCAAAGAGATAGCTACATTTGCATTTTCATTGAAGCATTATCCACAATAGCCAAGATACAGAATCCACCTGTGTCCATCAAGGGATCAATGGATAAAGAAAATGTGATATGCTGTATTTACATAATGGAATACTATACAGCCTTTACAAAAAAGGAAATCCTGTCATTTGCAACCACATGGATGAACCTGGAGGACATTGTGCTAAGTGAAGTAAGCCAGGCACAGGAAGACACATACTGCATGATCTCACTTATATGTGGAATCTAAAAAAGTTGAACTCATCGAGGTAGAGAGTAGAATGGTAGTAACTAGTGGCTGGGAAAACCAGGGATTGGGAAAGGGGAAATAGATATTGGTCAAAGGAATAAAGTTTCAGTTAGACATGGGAATAACTTTTAGTTATCTATTGCACAGTATATTGACTATAGTTAAAAATTATGTATTGTATATTTTAAAATTGCCAGAGAGTAAATTTTAAATATTCTCACCACAAAAAAATAAGTAAGTAAGGTGATGGATATGTTAATGGGCTGGGTTTAATCATTCCACAACATACACATATATCAAAACATTGCATTGTACCCCATAAATACACACAATTATTATTTGTCAATTAAAAATACGATATTTTTAAAAGAAAGAAAGAACCAAGGCCTAACCAGTAGAGAAAAGATTAAGCCAACCCTCACCCTTCTCAGGGCAAAGATTTAAAGGAAGATCTCTTTTTCTGCCTAAATTGATTTCAAATTCCACAACTGCACAGATGGTAAATAAAATAAACTATGAAAATAAAAGTTCATTATCAATTTTCTCAGGAATGAAAAAATCAAACAAAACACCTCTGAGCTAATGCATTAGCATTGAGCTCTAAAGTGAAAACTGCAAATCTTTGCTAACACAATATTAAACTATTAGTATAATCAATGGGCCTCAAATTGTAAGTAATATGCTGAATGTTTTTGAAGAAAATATTGTCACTTCATAAATTATTCAAGTGTTATCAGCAGAACACTTAAAAATGAGCTTTTTTAATGTACATCTTAAACCTCCAAACTTTTATTATCACCAATTTTCCCAAAATATGAATGGTTTTAAAGGTCAAAATTCATTCTTTCTTGTTAATTTGGTAAAATATATATGCTGAAATAGAAAATAACAGAACAAACATTGCCCATGGAACCATGTTACTGGTCTGCCACATTTGTTTCTTTTTTCTTCATTAAAGAAAATGAAATATTTAAACTAAATTCATCTTTCTCCAGTTGTATTCCCTGTTCCATCTCATCCAAGAAAACCATTAACATATATATACATATATACATATACACACACACAAAATTTTAGTCAAGTGTGATGATACATACATATATTTACCCATATGATATTTTTATTTTACATAAAAGATGTCATTGCTAAATATTTTTGTGCAATTTAGATTTTTTATTCAATATCATTTTTCATCCAACCTATGGATGTTGATATATAGACCTAGTTTATTCATTTTAATTGCAGTAGAATATTCAAAATTTATTTTCAATTATTCCTTAAAGAATGTCATTCTATTAAATGAGTTTTCATTATGGCTTTCCCATCTCCTCCCTCCTTTCCTAGCCTTTCATCTCAATACACACACACACACACACACAAACACACACACTTTATTTTAGGCCTCTAAAGCCCCAAATTCTGTTGGCAAACGTTCTGGAATCAAGTTATCTGTCTCTCAGTGTACAACAGGCTGAGATATGGTGTGGACAGGAAACACCTGAACTTTTATCAGGCCCCCTTCGAGTACATGAATTACATATAACTCAGAAACTTTTTGCACTGTGAATGAATATATGAACATTTGAGGACTATGTTTAGAATGTCATGTTAATCTTCCCAAAGGGATAACAGTTAAAATGGCACCTTAGGCACAAAAGCGAACAGAGGGGTGTATGAATCACTGACTTAACAGGGTGTTTCCATTGACAATGCTTTTCAGCTGTGCAACTTGGAAAGGAAAATGAAAATGAAGGATGAGCTCATGAGTTCACTCAGAAAACTGAACTCTCTCATAAAGCTTTGCTGTTGGAATTGAGATTGTTTTGGATGAAAAGATGTTGTAGCTTTCCAGTCCTTAGTCACCGTTTCTTCCGTTTCTGTATGTAATTATTTAATAGTTTTACATTTTTACCTTTACACACACACACACACACACACACACACACACATAATGTGTCCCTACAAGGTCAAACTACAAACCTGAGTATTCAAAATACTTTAAACTACATTTTTATGAGTATGATTACATCTTCCTCACATATTATGACAAATCTGTTACTTCTACCTCATTTATGCTCCAGAACTGAATGTCAATCAATTTAAAATAATTAAGTGCATGGAAAAAGAGAAGCTCAAGCTAATTTTCACTCCCACCCTTCAAAAATATCATGATTTCTTTTATAATTACTCATAGACTAATGACTGTATTTGTGATACTTTATGTATCACAGGAATTCTATATTGCACAATTTTTCTGAGCAAAACTCTACCATGGGTATTGTAAAATGAAAAAACAAACAACAAAAAAGCAAAAATGATTCTTGTTGTCAGTGAGTTTACATTCTAATAGGTGAAATGATAAAGACATAAATAAAACTAGCATTGACTAGGAATATATTTTATCAGGAAGGAGGGGAAATTTTACCGGGAGAAATGATATGCAGCTTGGAAGCTAAGGCAGAGTTCTATCAACTGTACTCATCAGGAATTGAAACACCATGGGAAGGACAGGATAGGAGACTTGGAATTCTAAAACCTTGGTCCTCACCCTGTTTTTGACCTTACTGACTAGCATTATACCTGATATATAGTAAATGACAATGAAAATTTGTTGATTTACTATATAACCTTGAGAACATCAGCTTCTCAGCCTTTGTTCCTCTCCCACAAAGGGGAGTAAGAGATAATTCATAGGGTTCTAGTAAAAGATAAAATGAAATTAATACATGTGAAAGCATATATAGTAAATTCTGAGGCACCAGAAATATACATATACATATTTTTTTATTTCAGTAGATTTAGGGGATATGATGGTTTTCTGTCACATGGATGAATTGTATAGTGATGAAATCTGGGCTTTTAGTGTACCCATCACCTGAAACTGTACATTGTACCCATTAGGTAATTCTTTATTCCTCATCCCTTCATCCTCCTGCCTTCTGAGTCTCCAATGTCCATTATACCACTCTGTATGACCAGGCATACCATTAGCTTAGCTCCCCTTACAAGAGAGAACATGCCATATTTGTTTTTCTGAGACACTTCACACAGGATAATGGCCTCTAGCTCCATCCTAGTTGCTGCAAAAGACATGATTTCATTCCTGTTTATCACTGAGTAGTACTCCACAGTATACGTATGTTTATGTATATACACACACACCACATTTTCTTTATCCACTCATCAATTGATGACCACTTAGCTTGATTCCATATTTTTGCAAATGTGAATTGTGCTGCAATAAATGTATGAGTGCAGGTGTCTTTTTAAAATAATGTCTTCTTTTCCTTTGGGTAGATACCCAGTAGTAGGATTGCTA
>NW_012147745.1:401207-404020 GCF_000956105.1 Propithecus coquereli | reverse complement strand
GTTTTTTCTAATTCTGTGAAAAACGACATTGAGATCTTGATGGTAATTGCATTGAATCTGTAAATTATTTAGGGCACTACAGACATTTTGATAATATTGATTCTTCTAATTCATAAGCATGGGATTTTTTTCCACTGTTTTATCGTCTATGATTTCTTTCATCAATGTCTATAGTTCTCCTTGTAGACATCTTTCACCTCCTTGGTTAAGTATGTTCCTAGGTATTTTATTTTTTATTTTTTTGCAGCTATTGTAAATGGGATTGAGTTCTGGATTTGATTCTCAGCTTGGCTATTATAAAGATATAGACATGCTACTAAATTGTATACATTCATTTTGTAACCTGAGACTTTACTGAATTCATTTAACAATTCTAGGAATCTTGTTGGAGTCTTTAGGGTTTTCTAGATATAAGATTATATCATCACCAAACAGGGATAACTTGACTTCCTCTTTTCTAATTTGTATGCCATTAATTTCTTTTCCTTGCCTGATTGCTCTGGCTAGGACTTCCAATTTATACCACTAATTAGCTACATCAAAAATTCAGAAAGATCACAAATTAGCGACCTAATGTCATACCTCAAGGAACTAGAAAAACAAGAACAAGTCAAACCAAAGCTAGCAGAAGACAAGAAATAACAAAATCAGAGTAGAACTAAAAGAAATTGAAACAAACAAAAATAATACAAAGGATCAATGAAACAAAAAGTTAGTTCTTTGAAAAGAGACACAAAATTGATAGACCACTAGCTAGATTAACCAACAAAAGAGATACAGAGTTCAAATAAGCTCAATCAGAAATGAAAAAGTAGACATTACAATTGACACCACAGAAATACAAAAGATCATCCAAGAACACAATAAACACCTCTATGCACACAAATTAGAAAATCTAGAGGAAACGGATAAATATTTGGAAACATACAAACTTCCAAGTTTGAATCAAGAAGAAACAGAAATCCTGAACATGCCGATAACAAGTAGCAAGATTAAATCAATAATAAAAAACACCCCAATAAAAAAAAAGTCCAGACCAAACGAATTTATAGCCAAATTCTACCAGACCTACAAAGAAGTGGTACCTGTCCTACTGAAACTCTTTCTTAACATTGAGAAGGGGGGAATTCTCCTTAACTCATTCTACAAAGCCAGAATTACCCTGATACCAAAGCCAGGAAAAGACACAAGAAAATTATAGACCAATATCCTTTACGAACAAGCATGCAAAAATCCTCAGCAAAACACTAGCAAACCAAGTCCAAAAGCACATCAAAAAGATAATTCATCACAATCAGTGGGTTTCATCCCAGGCATGCATCTCTGGGTTCAACATACACAAATCAATAAATGTGATTCACCACATAAACAGAATTAAAAACATAAACCATATGATCATCTCAATAGATGCAGAAAAAAACATTTGATAAAATCCAGCATCCCTTCATGATAAAAACCCTCAATAAACTAAGCATAGAAGGAACATACCTCAAAATAATAAAAGCCATATATGTCAAACCCACGGCCAGTATCATACTGAATGGGGAAAAGTCGAAAGTACTCCCTCTAAGAATTGGAACAAGACAAGGATGCCTGCTTTTACCAAGCACCAGAAATAGACTGCTATCATTCTCTGAGGAATTTAAAAATATAAGTCACAAAATGTTTAAAGGTTGTATGTCACCATATAAAGATGACTTTTCTGTGAAAAAGATGTCCCACAGTGCGGAATGGGGAAAAAAAAATTAACCTGTTGTTATCCTCATCCTTTGGCCTCAACCACTTACCCAACCCACCCATGCACCCTTCCCCCAGTGGGCAAGAGGTAGTGACCTTATAAACTTGTGACTTCCTTTCCCATTGGTGAGTGGAACTTTTCCCAGGAGAATGTGAAACACAAAGTATCTCTATTCTCAAAAATCAACCCTAAATTGAAGCTAATCACTGTGTCCTCCATAAGGTTCTAGCACAATAACCTTGGGAAAGAAAATTTAACAACTGGGTGTTGTAGAACTGTGAGGTTTTCTGTTATTCTAAATCCCCATTATAGGTCCAAACCCTTTGGTAGGCATAATGGAGGAGCTGGATATATATCGTGTACAATTTCCATGTTCTGTGGTAGCCTAAGGAAAGAAGCCCAGATCTGAAAATAAAGCACAGCACCATAATGACAGTGATCAAGAGGTAATGAGCAACCTGCTCTGACAATTTAAACTCTGAATCACACCCTCAGAGATAACATTTATAGTCCAAGAAAAGGAACATTCTGAACATATGGCATTGACCAAACCTTCTGTACAAGACCTCAAAACAGGAATTATGTGAATACAATACGTCAGCATACCATATCTCATGTGCTAATCTTTTCATGACACTCTCATGGTACAGTATTTCAATGATGGTGTAAAGGGAAGAAATGTAACTAAACAAAAAAAGGGAGAATATGGGGATTATCCTCAGGAAAAAAAAAGAAAATGGTAATAGGATGTTCTCTAGTTGAGCAGGTAAAATAGATTAAGCAAAATCAGGGACAATGTATGATGCTCAATCCATCCTGACATATTTGAGAAAGGTTATTTAATAGGGTATTTGACTATTGACAGACTTTCTGTTTAAGAAGATTTGTATGTACATATTAATAGTAACCTTCCACATATAAATCAACTTAGTTCTAGCTACATGATGCCATTCTTATCAAACATGCCAATACCTATAAAATGTTGGGATTACAGCAAAAGTAAAAAAATAAATGAGATCCCATAAATCTCCATGAGCTGTATGATCCACTTCACTAGTTAGAATTTCCCCAATCT
>NW_012147745.1:399825-401157 GCF_000956105.1 Propithecus coquereli | reverse complement strand
ATCAACTTAGTTCTAGCTACATGATGCCATTCTTATCAAACATGCCAATACCTGTAAAATGTTGGGATTACAGCAAAAGTAAAAAAATAAATGAGATCCTATAAATCTCCATGAGCTGTATGATCCACTTCACTAGTTAGAATTTCCACAATCTTTTGTTTAAATTTCTTTTTCATCATATATAAGATAATAACATGCATCTAATACACTTATCATTATGACATTTTGCACAGACCCCAACACGCTGTTTTTGTCCCCATTCCTTTTTCCTCATCTCTTTCTTTTATCTGTGGTATCTGCCTAAACTGATGTGTCTGGTTCCACAAAACAAAATGGAGTGAATAAGAAGAGATGATTATGAAGAACAAATAGAGGTTATTTTAAAAGGAGAAAAATTTTCAGTTAGAGAGTAGAGTAAATCGAGTTTCTGATGATAGATAAGTTATTTCCTGGAAAGTATTTTCCTTCTTTTACCCATTGCCTTATCTGCCTTTCTCTGTATTCTTTCTCTATCAACTTTCCTTCGTTCTCAGGTGCCTTTTTTGATTTCTCTATTTTTTTCCTTCCATTTTTCTCTCAATATTGGAGACTACTGCTCTAAAGTTGTTTTCTGTCTTCTTTCCCATAGACTCTTTCATGGGAATTTATTTATGGGTGAGCCTCAATATATTTAGATGTAAGCAGATGAATACAATCCCAAATTTTCACCACAATGCACTTTGGATACCACAGCATAAATTTAATCACTCTAAAGAATATGGCACTTTTCCATAGGAACAGTATACTGTTTGGGGTTCTCATTCCTAACCAAAGACTTATCCTCAAATGAATCACACCCATGACCAATAATATGTCTTCAAAATGAAGATATGACCATAAACAACTGGAAAGGAAAGTTCCAAGTCCTGAGAACTAGATTTCAAATGTATAAATTGATGATTATATTATGGGTCCCTACTATAAAACGAGCCTCTAGAAAAAACAAAGAACTGTCTTTAATTTAGTATAAGCCTAATGTGCTAGTTATAAAAGCACATAATTAAGCATTTGATAATTACTAATGTAGTATTCTTGAACTGAAAGCAAATAGTGCTCATCTAATTCAACAATATACTCATGGGTTTTTACTTTACTGATGAGGAAATAAGTTCAATTTTCCATCTTAGTCTAGAAAAGGGATTAGAGGGATAATTTAAATGTCTCAAGTCTCTTTGAAAACTAAATCATGGCTTAACTGATAACTGACAGAAGAGAATTTGATTGGAATCTGGTTAACAAGATTCTTAAATTTCAATAAGGCATTGTTGCAGTTTTTAGAATGTTGGAATGTAA
>NW_012147745.1:397938-398245 GCF_000956105.1 Propithecus coquereli | reverse complement strand
AGTATAAAAACTATTTATATAACATTTACATTGTATTAGGTATTATAAATAATCTAGAGATGATTTAAATTCTAGAACAGAATGGTTTTTAGGTTACATACAAATACTATTCCATTTTATATCAGGGACTTAAGCATCTGTAGATTATGGTATGACGGGAGGAGGGGTAGGTCCTAAAACAAATCCCCTATGAATACCAAGGGACAACTGTATTTGTTCTCAGTACTATTACTGAAATTATTTTTGACATCATAACTATAATGCACATACCCAAATAATTTCAGTTTTAAGACCTGAGTTAGGAGTT
>NW_012147745.1:384207-396193 GCF_000956105.1 Propithecus coquereli | reverse complement strand
ATTAACAATCTAGAGCGGGGTTTAGGAAGCTACCAAAAATATTATTGAGATACTCAATGAAATTTGAACATGTATTATAGATTAGAGTATTTCATAAACACCAAATTTCCTGATTTCAATAAATATATTGAACATATTGTGGTTATGAAAGAGACTATACTTGTTCTTAGGAAATAATTACTGAATTTTTAGAAGTAAAGGGGCATAGTGTCTCCTACCTATTCTGAAATGGTTCATTAAAAATGCATAAATAAATAAATCTATAGAGAAAGAGACAGAGAGTTTAAATAAACAAATGGGTGAATGTTTAAAAATGTTTAAAATGAAACAATTACTCATTTGGTAATCTCAACTTACTGACCCTCCATTTTGCCCAGGACTTACAATTTCCTTGAGCTAAAATTTGCATCATTGTGACTGAGAAAGTCCAGGCAAACCAGAGCAAGTTGGCCACCCCATTCCCTTAAGTACAGGATGAGAATTTACACTGGACACAAAAGAGAAGGATCTCCTTGCTGTTTTATTTGAATGGTAAGAGTTACTTATGCATTTGTGGAAGCATAAACTGATGTAAGAGAATAGTACTATTAGGATGAGAAAAGATGATAGAATTGTGCTATTATAGTGTTTGGCATGCTGGAGTAGTAATGTGTTAGAGGAAATTATGAAAATAGATATTTACTATGTGCCTTCTTTATAGTGAATGTCATTTAGCCTACAAATGTGTAAGTTCATCATCAGAAAATACAATCAATATGCAAAATCCTTTACTTGCATATAAAGAGATTGCCTCCTTATGTGGAAGATTAAAGGAAACCAATTTCCCTCATGCTACTGTTCAATATCTAATGAGGGACTTCAATTTATTTCAGCTGAGATTACATCTTAACAACCCATCCAAGGCACAGTACAATAACTGGTATGCATTTTACACTGGTTCTAAAGGGAAAACAGATGAACAGTGTAATTGTATTTTCAAAACACTTTTAACAGCTTTGATGCCTGGAAAGTCACTTCACTTTTTGCCAACAAATAATGCCAATATTCCTTTGATCTTGAAAAAAAAATTACAGGTTTAAAGCAAGCTCTCAGAGATCAGTATGCATTTTATTTGAGAAAAATTTTAGAAAATAAAGGCCAAAATATCATCCTATTACTTCACAAGATCAGCATAAACCCTCTCATAAATATGTGTTTAGCTAAATGTAAAGGGAGGATTCTGAAAGCTTTTTCTGCAAGCATGTCTCAAGTATCTGCACTAAGAGTGTCCTTCACAGGAAGTTAGAAAATAAGCTGTTGAGTTTCACAAGTATCTTCACATAAATAGTTTCTCCCTACTGCTCTGATAATCTTTTATAACAATGTCTGCTTCTTATACTGTTTTTATGTCAGTTGTCTGAGCTACAGGATAATATTAATAGAAGACTGTGATGAAGTGCTCTGCAGTGGTCTGAGTAGGTGTCAGGTGAGCATAGAGGACCAAGACCAGAAACATCTAAACTTTAATGAGTGATTCATAGCTTGGTCCACTCTGACCATTTCAAGACCAGTTTTTTTCCAAGGAAATAAATGAAGATTTCTAAACCTGAGATCCACAGACATATTCTCTGATATCTTTATATAAGTGTGCTTTTATTTCATTGATAATCTTGGTCATCTAAACCAAGAGTCAGCAAACTTTTTCTGTAAAGAGCTAGATGATAAATATTTTTGGCTTTGTGAGCTACACGATCTCTATACTACTTGACTTTGTCTTTATAGCAGGAAAGCAGACATAGCCAATAATAAAAACAATTAGCTATGACTGTGTTACAATAAAACATTATTTACAAAAATGTGTGGGCAACCAGATTAGGTCTGCAGGCCAGACTCCTGATCTAAATGAACATCTTACAACAGAAGTCTTTCAAGTGACTTCAGTAATCACATTTAGAGTGTGTTTAGGAAAAGAATAGGGCCAAAGGAAGGCCAAATAGCATCAGAGCACAGTGTGTGAGTAAAACCTTACCAAAGTGCAAAAAGAGTAAGGTGGTGGGGTAGAGACTACTTTTACCACGTGGAATGTGGCCTTGTGGGCATGCCAAACCAGAAGGCTTCTGTGCTCTGGGAGGGCAGCACCCCATTCATGTTGTTTTATGGTGACACTATCACTGCATGGCAACTTGCAACAGTTTGTCAGCAATATAAATTCAAAAAAGAGGACTTTTTGTTTACCAGTATTTTCCTTTGTTGGTATTATTTGTAGAAATACATGTTTATATTGATTTGCCCAACAAAATAATCAATTGATAACTAAAGGTAAGTTTACTATTAAAAAGAAAAATATAATCAGTGTAATAAAAAAGATTACTCCATAGTCTATCATGGGCAAAACCAGAAGACCCAATCAACATGAAGTTAAACACAGGATGTATTCAGTTTCTCTCCTTAAAATCAACATAGGCTGTTTAGTTCCAAAAAACACATTACCTTCATATGAAATTTAAGCTGTAAATTCAAATTTGGTTTTTAGATTTAATTAAACAATGTGATTTTGGTTGTATAATTACTTAAGAACTCTATGCATAAGGAGTTAATACGCACTTGTGTGTTTTACATGATAATAAAAGTGATCTAAAGCAATTTGAGGATGTCACAAAATGTTTTTGCTCCAATGAGATGTGCAATGTGGAAAGACTGAGGTGGAGCCATCTTCTTCAGGAAGCACTGGCAAGGTGGACCTGAGTCACTAGACGGGCGTCCAAGTGGACACTGCCAGCCCTGCCCACTGTGGGAGGGATCCAGATGTCTAATTAGCTTGTTCCTTATTTGGAAGATAGAGGAAATGTGGCCTTGAGGGAAAAAGTGTAGAATTGGGAGAATGAAAGTGAAGATAAATATATGTCTATAGAACAGAGAAGAACATGGAAGTTTTCATCCCTGGGAGGTTACAAAGGAAAATGGAAACCAGATATTTTTAAAGTACATTGTGAGAGGCTTTATCTTGTTATTTTCCTCAATTCCCATAATAACCCTGTGAGATAAGAATTGTTACCTCCAATTTAGAAAGGAGGAAATTCAGATTCAGAAAAGTTGACTAAACTTACCTGAGTTTTCACAGGCTAGTTAAATAACACAGATGAAATTTAAAACAAGCTTTGTAAAACAAGAAATCTCATGCTATTTTCAGTATATAATTCTAAATCTGGAGGTGCTTTCTGAGTGGAAAAAAAATTTATTCATTTAATGACTAAAGATTGGCTCAAATACCTATTAAAAAATAAAATTTCTGAGTGCCTAAACCTCAGGCCCTTTGCTAGGCCCTGAACATACAATGGTAAACAGAAAAAAATGTGATTTATAGTCTCATAGAATTCAATAGTCTGGTGAAGTGGACCAATATACAGATACACATATAGTTATAAAGTACAGTAAGTGCTGTGAAGTAAAAGAATATTATGAGAGGAAAGGGCATTCTGATGATATAGTAATTATGCCAGTATTTAAAGCATTAGAATATCAGTTAAGTGAAAAATAGTTGAAGGATATTATATGTAGAGAAAAAAAAGCATAACAAGGTCCTTCAATTGAAAATGACTTT
The DNA here is from genome assembly GCF_000956105.1 of Propithecus coquereli. Classification (NCBI taxonomy): domain Eukaryota; kingdom Metazoa; phylum Chordata; class Mammalia; order Primates; family Indriidae; genus Propithecus; species Propithecus coquereli. The sequence goes on along the minus strand of NW_012147745.1, from coordinate 392,613 downwards.
GGTACCTACACTACACTGCTTTGCCCCAACTGAGTGTACTGCAATACAATGCTAATGCTGTCTAGCTGGAGTTAGCATCAGACTCCAAAAGTCAAAGGCTCAGCTCTTCACAAGATTGCCCTCACTTCAGATGCCAGCTCCAGGTCTCAGGAGGCACTTGCACTTGGGATCAATTGGCTACAAATCGAGGAATTCCCATAACCCCCTCAGGTTTGATAGTTCGCTAGAATGACTCACAGAATGAACTCAGGTAAGGAAAATTTTGAATTAGAGTTTTATTATAAAAAGTAAACCTTGTGTGAAATCTTGAAGGGTCCATGCATGCAGTTTCCATGCCCTCTCTCAGTGGAGTTACGGCATATCACCCTCTTGGCACATTAACATGTTCACCAACCAGGAAGCTCCAGTGACCAGAGTTCACACCGCGGTTTCGTGAAGTATCTCAGATCAGCAGTCTGAAATGTTGGTTCTTGATGTGCTCTTGGCTGAAAAATGACCAGTCACATCAAAAGTGAGGCAAGCACGAAACATGGTTTATTGAGGAGAAAAAGATAGGATTATAAAGCAAGAAGAGCAAGACATAGGTTTAGAGAGCAAGAGTAAGATACATTCTCCACAGATGACAAACAGGCCCCTTGTCGTAACAAAAAGGCCTTGGTCATAGTCTGGGGTCTTGTTTAATAGTGTCTAGATTGGGCCCTCCTTGTGGTTCACACTTCATGGAACCACTTTGATAAACAGTTGGGAGTTATTTGAGCCAAGTCTCACTGGGCATGTGGATCTCCCATAAGCCTCTATGAAAGCCCAATTGCGGGGGTGACCCACAATGTAGATTTAAGCTAATGACATGATAATTAGCCTTAGGTTGTCCTAGATCACCTTCTAGAATCCATTGTACCTGTGCTGCTTAGCCCACGGGCTACAGAATCCTCTGCATTCTCTTGCAGTGGGTGCGCTAAGGTCTGATTAGCAGATATGTAGGGCATTCCCTCCTCCCCCGGATGTAGCAATTGCTCAGGGTACCTGGCTTTGTCCCCAGGAGGGGCCGGAGGTCCCTAGCTGTCTACTTAACAAGTAGGTGTGATTGATTAAACTGTTAGGTTTCAGTCTGAAACCACTGGTTCTTGGTGTGCTCATGGCAAAACAATGACCAGACACGCCAAAGTTAGGCAAGCAGAAAAGCGAGGTTTATTGGGGAGAGAAAGAATTATAGAGCAAGAGCAAGATATAGGTTCACAGAACATGGTAAATACACCATGAATGATGACCAGATCCATTGTTGCAGCAGGGCAGGCAAAAGGAAGGGCAAAGAGAGAGAGTTTGGCTATAGTCTGATTCTTATTTTATAGTGTCCGAATAGGGACCTCTCCTGTGGTTCAGAGGTCACTATGGAACCACTTTGATTAGACAGTTGGGAGTCACATGACCTGAGCCTTAACTACGCATGTGGGTTCTAGGCCACTTTCTGGACTTTATGGTAACCATGTGGCTTGGCCCGTGGGCTAGAGAGTCCTCTGCATTCTTTTGCAGCTGGTGTGCCAAGTTGTGACTGGCAGATTCATGGAGTATTCCCTCCTCCCCCAGGTATGGAGAACTAGGGTTGGGCAGGGCAAAAATGGGGGCAATAGCACCCACTTTCAACCCTAGGAGACCCAGAATCTCTCACTATCTACCTAACAAAACCACTGGCCTTGTGACTGAACTCAATCCCTAGTCTTTCTGTCCACCCAAGAGGTTGAGCTAGATCAAAGTTCCAATGGTCTCATCCTTTCCACGGACCAGCCCCGATCCTGAAGCTATCAAGGGGCCCACTGGGAGTATCCTCATTAGCACTACAAAGATTCCCCCATCACTCAGGAAATTCCAAGGCTTTTTGAAACTGCCAGAAAATGAGGACAAAAATCATGTATATTGTTTATATACCACAATACCTTTAAGAAACTTAAAGAACACCAGTAAAAATAGAGCATAGTGAGCAAGGAAAAATGGTGCGAAACAGCAGTTGTCAAACTTGGCTGCACATTGGAATCATATGCATACACTTTTTTAAATAATGATGCCTAACTGCTACCCTCTGACATTCTGATATGAGTGGCAGAGTGTGCAACCTGGACGTCAGGATTTTTAAAAGCACGCTAAGAAGTGGCTCAGAGCAGTCAGAGGAATGTGAGGTATGCAAAATTTATCAGGCCCAGAGAGACGGGAGTGTGAAACTTCTGTCATGTCCCCTGAAGCAGTGCCTGGGGATAATTTTTTAAAAATATTTTGTTTTTCCTTTCCTTCCCTATAGTTTCCAGACTAGTGATAAATTACCTAAAATGTTACCACAAGTTGCACAATGTGACCCTCACCCATTATCTTCATGTTCATGGAATTTATAATAAAAAAAATGTATAGCCAATCAATAGCTTATGCTATTGTAATGTACTAATGTAAATTTTTGGCAAACAATTTAAGAACTGCCCCTTATTTTTCCTTTAAAAATCCACTTGTAACTGCTGCTAATTGAAGCATATATTCAGGGTAACTTGAATCTGTCTTCCAGGCTGCAGTTCTCAACCTTGGTCCAAATAAACTCTCCTTACGTTAATTTTGCATCAGTTTCTTCCTTTAGGGAGACAACACCATGTGATTCTAATGTACAAAAATTTTAAGACCACTGATATAAGACAGGGTTAGAAAGGTAAGCAAGGACTATGTCAGACAGAACTTTTGAGGATAAGATAAATACTTTTAATTTTCTTCTTAGTACAATGGAAGGCCATTGAAGGATCTCAAGAAGGGAGTAATAGGACTCAATTTATTTTTAATTTATATATATATGAGGTCTGTCTGGAAAGTATCCAGCCATTTTTAATATAACGAGAATGGTTTATGAGACATAGATGTAACCTGGCAGCCAAGGATAGTGGACTGTAATGCTCATGCATGAACAATGACGACTTCACTGTACTAGTCAGTGGGGCGCTAGACACCATTGAGTGAGCATGTGTACTGTGTAGCCATTGCATTCAAAATGATTGAGTGAGTACAGCAACAAAATGACATCAAATTTTGCATTAAGCTTGAACATTCCTCTGCGTAAACTATTCAGATGATTCAGAAGGCTTTTGGGGATGATGCAATGAGTGCAGCACAAATAAAAGTGTGGCACAAATGCTTCGAAGATGGTTGAGAATCTGTTTAAAGTGATTCACATTCTGGAAGGCCTGCAACAAGCAGAACATCTGAGAATGTTGAACATGTACGGGTTAGGTTAAGAGAAGCTGGGAGAACTGTGTGAGGTCCCAAGGTGCCTACTTTGAAGGGGACTGAGGTGTCATTGTCCTATGTACAATGTTTCTTATATCTTGTATCTTCTTCAAAAAATGTTTCTATTTTTCATATTATATGGCTGGATACTTTCCAGACAGATGTGTATGTGTGTATGTGATGTACGTGTGTGTGTGTATATATATATGTGTGTGTGTGTGTGTGTGTATATATATGTGTGTGTATATGTGTGTGTGTGTGTTTGTATATATATGACTATTCTATGACACAACAGGAATGAGTATGAGAGAATGAAACCAATTAGGAGGGTTCTAAGAGGAAAACTCTGAAAATTTGATTTATATCTCTTAAAGCTTAGGGAATACAGAAGACTGGTATCTAACCTGGACCTGAAGAATTTAAAGACTTAAAAGTGGGTAAAGTGGATAATGATAGCAGTAGAGAATATGGCTTCTGTGGAATAAAAATAAAAATCCTAAGCCCCCCAACCTCTTGGCCAAAGAGAGAACCAGAAAAACTTTAAAAACTAAGTTTTCCAGCCATGACAAAATAGGAGGTTGGTCACACCTTAGTACACCCCCTTCCTCACTAACCATCACCAGACTTTTTTCCGAAGAGTTAAATAGAAACCAGCCCTGGAAAACAAAGTGCAGAAGGCTCCTCTGCTGACTTCAACCAACCACCTGATGCCACAGACAGATTGCTCCCCCTTTTTGTGATTTCAACAACGCACTTCTTCTTGGTAAATGACCACTGACCATGGACTGGTTCTGGCCAATTTACAGAAGCTGCTCCCAAAGCACATTTGCATCCTTTGTTTCACCTTTTGACATATAGAGTCTAATTTTACTCCATTTTAAGGTTGTCTCTATCCCAATGTTAACATGGGAGGTATGTAACATATATGTTCACCACACATGTGTACAACCCCTCCTCATGAATATTCATAGTTCCACCTATAACCTGTTAAACAGGTATATTTAGCCAACCTGTTTGTGTACACAACTCCTGTCCCACCCACCCTCTGGTGAAGCACCTGCTTTTGGTTTCAGCTGGGAGGCTCTGCTTCCCAGCCTGAAGGTTGCAACCCTTCATAAAAAATAAAGTTCTCCTTATCAAATTTATAGATCTTATGATTTTAAGTCAGCACATCAATTTGGGATGTAACTCATTCTACCAACAAGTCAAATGCATGGATTTCCTCTCAACTAAGGGAAAAGTGGGCTTGCATCAGATTTCAATTACCTAAAATTTCTTTGTCCAGGAACTGTAGTAGAGACGTTGGTGTAAGCAGACAATAACAAGTTGTAAATAGTTGGTAGGAGAACATCAACAAATAGCCAATAAGCAATACACAGTAATGGGGGAATAGCCAAAGACCCTATGGAGCACACCACAAGAGAAAGTATCCATTTTAAAAGACTAGACAGGCCAGAAAGTATTATGTCCGCTCACAGTAGCACTAGTAAAGTAAGAACTTTCTTGCCCCTGACTTTTCCTTTCTCTTCCCTATTCTATCTGGGAGGATTAGTGGCAGCTTATCCTGGTTTTAAGGCCTTCAAGGGAAAGAGGTAGGGATAGAAATATGAGGCAGTACAATAAAAAACTCACTGCCTCTCCTATCCCGAGCAGACACAAGCTGGGAGAGAGGTGTGGAACATAGTACCATGCTCACCAATAGCATTGTATTTCCTTTTTCAGATTATGAAAGACTTATACTTTCCAGGCCCTTTCAGTTAGGTGGGGCATGTGGCTACTTGCTGCTAATGAAATGTGAGTAGAAATGATGTGCGTCACTTCCAGGCTACAGCACTGAGAAGTCCCCAGACCACTCTGCTTTTCCCTCTTTCACAGGAACAAGGAGGCCCCATGTTAAGAAGGCAGCATTCCGAGAGCAAAGTGGCTTTGATTGCTCAGTTATTACAGGGGGAAGTTACTGCCTTGGGGTAATTTGGTCCTCGATCCTGAGAGGACTTAGGGCAAATAAAAAAAAAAAAAATGAAGACTTGTTTAAGGTTTTCTGTTACCACAACATAACCTTATCTATCCTGATCAATACAAGGAGAGAAGATTTACCCCAGAATAAAGTTTGGAGTTTTTATTACTACTTGGGACTGAACATGCTAATTATTGAACTAAAACTATTTTAGGGGTTAGAGAGCCTGTAGGACTTCTATTATCTAAGGAACCTCTTTGAGGTTTCATCCAAGGGCCCAGAAAGAACTAGCCACATGAGAAGATTTGGGGAAAAATTTATATTGCTTTATTATTTCAGCTTCGAAATCTACTTTTCTTTTATTATGCTGATTATGGAAGTTTCCTGAAAATTCTCAATAGCCTAGGGCAACCTATTTAAGATAAAATTACTTCATGTAACAAAGAAATAAATGGTAGTATAGCAAAAGAGAAAAGTTCATTGCCTCTGAGTTTCAGGTGTGGATAAGGGTGAATCACAAAGGAATGGCAAGAACTGCCACCCTTCAGTAGCTAAGATTTTATGTCTCTGGAAGATTTTTATAACTTGAATGGACTATAATGCTATCAACGAATTAGAAAGGCAATTTTTACTACCTTGGATTACTACTGGTTTTCCCTGCCATGGCATTCAGTATAGAGCACCAACATTACCTTCGAAATACAGCTATGCTATTTGAGCGATCTTATGTATAGTTTAATTTTGGTAGATTGCAAAATGGGCACAGTACTTTGCCTTTTTCCCCAGCAAGAGGTGAAATGTTTCTCTGTCCTTTCAATCTGGCCTCGTCTTTTGACTTGCTTTAGCCAACAGACAAGGTGGAAGGAGCAGAGTGCAGGTCCTGAGCCTGGGCCTAGTCTTGCTTCTTGGAATACTGGAGTTGCCGTATGAATAAGTCCAGGCTAGCCTGCTATAGGGTGAGAGACATGAAGCACGACCACTTTTGTTGTCCCTGATGATCACCAAATATGCTTCAGAGACAGATCTGCCAAGCTGGTGTTTAGGTGGCCACCAACCCATGAGGAAGACCAGCTAAGTGTAGAAGAACTAGAAGACTAGAAGAACTCCCCAGCTAAGATCAGCATGCTGATCAACAAAATTGTGAGCTAAATAAATGGACGCTGTTTTAATTCACTAAGTTTTGGGGTAATGAGTTAAATGGCAAAAGCTAATTAATAAAATAATGATAAAGTAAGGATGAAATGTTGATTGTAATAAACTATGCTAATGATATTGCTGATAGTGGCAGAAAAGAAAAGGCCATTATTATGGAGCAGATAGCAGGTATCATAAATGTTACATTTAGCCAGAGATGTTCAGGTTTTATAGCTATGCATTCTTAGTTCTTATATTAGTCAGCTCAGGCTGCTATAACAAAATATCACAGACTGGGTGGCTCAAATAACAGAAATTTATTTTGTCACAGTTCTTGGCTCACAAGTCCAAAGTCAAGGTACCAGCCAATTTGGTTCCTGGTGAGGGCTCTCTTCCTGGCTTGCAGACAGCCACCTTCTCATTGTGTCCTCACATGGAGGAAGGAGAGAGAGCTCGGGTATCTCTTCCTCCTCATATAAAAATACCACTCTGGTGGATTAGGGCCCCACCCTTATGACTTCATTTAACATTTATCATTCTTCACAGGGCCTATCTCTAAATATTGTCACACTGAGAGTTGGAGCTTCAACATATGAACTGGGAAGGGGGCACAAACATTCAGTCCATAACAGCTCTAAAAACATGATTACTGTTGAAATTTCCTAAAGTAAAATTCACTTTGTTATTGCAAGATTGAAACTCTCTAGTCCTTATCTTCCCTTTCCCCAATTAAAAATTGTTTTTGATGACATACAGTTTCTTAAGAATGTAACTTTTGTATTATTAATCTGAACATATTATAAAAATAATTATCTCTAAAATTTTTGCTACAAAGCCCAATATTTTATGAAGAAATAACTTGAACTTTGGTAGTCTTTTTGAAGTGAAGGTAATAATTAAACCAAGTGAGTCATATCTGATGTTTTTACTCCTTAGAAAAACAATTCCCAAAGGTGCACAAACATCTCATTTGCCATTTTTATTATTTCTCATTTTTCCCACATATTTTTAAGTTTTAATAAAATGTCAACTTGTGATATTACTTGAATACTAAAATAGAAACCATTATATTAAGTAAAAGACAAAGAGTGCTTAAAGATTATCGAGTATCTATATGAGTTTACCACAATGCATATAAAAAGGCATTTTTATAAATTTTGTATTTCTCACTGGACAACAATAAGAAAATATTGCTGCTATACTATTTTATATTTGAAGTACTTTGTATTTCCTTAAGGAAAAAATGCTAAAGTATATACCACATAGTGGCTATATTTAAAAACAAAAAAGAATGACATTTAATTCACTGACTATTATTATGTCTATTACATTTTTTCCTTTCTTTATATTCCAACTTGAAGTCCATAGATACATATTATTCCCTACTCTGACATAATGAAGATATTTTTATGTGTTATCTTTAAAAACTTGACAGTTTTGCCTTTTCACATTTAGGTCTTTAGTCAACCTGGATTGATTTTATGTATGATGTAAGGTAGGATTTCAGTTTGTCACTCATATATTCATGTGCTAACAATATTTATAGAAGAAACTGTCTATTCTTCACTAATCTGTCATGCCACCTCTGTCATATATATATATCTAAATACAATACGTGTGCAATTTCTTCTGGGCTCTCCATTTTACTTCATTAACCTATCTCTGTGCCCATCCCACATATAGCTTTGTAATAATTCTTGATATTCAGTAGATCAATTCTTTGCAACTAATTTTTCAGTTTCAAGACTGTCTTTAGTTGTATGCACCCTCTTGAATTTACATATAGGTTTTAGAATCAGCTGATCAATTTCTATGAAAAGAACATGCTGTGATTTTGACTAGGATTGCATTAAATCTACAATCATTTGGAAGTAAAATAAATTAACATAATTTATCTTTCCATTCATTTATGTACTGTTTAATGTCTTCCAGAAAATGTTTAAAATTTCCTCACAGAGTTCTTTTTTTTTTTTCTTTTTCTTTTATTTCAGCATATTATGGGGGTACAGATGTTTAGGTTACGTATGTTGCCCTTGGTCCCCTCCCCAAGTCCGTGTTTCAAA
>NW_012147745.1:383311-384007 GCF_000956105.1 Propithecus coquereli | reverse complement strand
AATAAGTTTTTATTTCTTTGTTTTCTTTACTCCTGACACACCTGTTTCTTTTACTTGTCACACCTCACCATCTAAGACAAACACTAGTAAAATATTGAATAAAAGAAGTAGGTGTGGGACCTTGGTCTTCTTCCTGAACTCAGGAACTTCAGTGTCTTATCACTACATTTAAAATTCATTGTTAATTTGGAGTCTCTTCTGTTTCTAATTTTCCAAGAATATCAATATCAATGAATAGTACATTTTATCAAGTGTTTTATCTGCAATTGTTGAGGCAGTCACATGATCTGCTTTACCTTATGGCAAATTATATTAATTTAATTTTTGAGATTAAAACAACCTTACCTTCCCCAGGTAAACCCTACTTTGTCATGGTAAAATATAAGATTATCATTTATATATGTTCTAAATTCTTCTTGTTACCATATTATTTATAATCTTTGTGTCTATGTTTTGTAAATAAAATCTGCCTGTTTTTCTTTCCTTATTATCTTTGCTGCATTTTAGTATTAAAATTATACTAGTCTTACAAATAAATTTTTAGTGCCCTGAAAGAATATGATTAAGATTAAAATTATTTGTTCCTTGAATGTAAATTTGAACTTGATAAGGAAGCTGTGCTTGGATTTTCCTTAGTGGGAATGTCTCTGACTACTAATTTATTTTTTTTAGTAATTATAGGATAATTCAGATCTT
>NW_012147745.1:376720-382761 GCF_000956105.1 Propithecus coquereli | reverse complement strand
ATTAAGCCACAAAAAAGATAAAGCAACCTTAAATGCATATTGTTAAGTGAAAGAATCCAATATAAGAGGGCTACATACTATATGATTCCAACTATATGTCATCTAGAAAAAGTGAAACTATAGAGACAGTAAAAAGATCAGTGGTTGTAGGGGTTTTGGAAAAGGAATGCTGGGATGAATGGGGTCACAGGGCATTTTTAGGGCAATGAAACTACTCAATATGATACTATAATGGTAGATACATGTCATTCTACATTTGTCAAAGCTGGTAGAATGTACCACACAGAGAGTAAATCCTAATGTAATCTATAGACTTTAGTTAATAATAATGTATCAATAATGGTTCATCAATTGTAACAAATATACCACACTAATGCAAGATGTTAATAATAAGGGAAACTATACGCAGAGGAGAGAGAAGTCATATGGGAATGTTGAGTACTTTCCACTTGATTTTCTGTAATCCTACAATTACTCTAAAAATATTCTATTAGTTTAAATAAATGAATAATCATTGTATTAATTTATCCCTTCTTCTCATATGCAATTTTTAAGCTTCTGTTATAGTTCTATCACCTTTAAACATATTTTTCCATTACTACATTTTTATAATGATGGAATACAAAACTGTCTAAGTACTGGACCTACTTTCTTATTTTATAAACTATGTATCATTAAAACATTACATTTTTCCTAATTGACTCATTTTCACAGCTAATATTAGTTTGATAGACAATTTTGATAAATGTTCTCAGTAATGTTGGCTTTCTTTCTGAAAATCTTTTTTTTTAAATTAGAGATTCATTGTTGTTGGTAAATTGTGATTTTTTTTCAAGGTCAATAAAATTTGCTAAGCAACAGCTGCACTGACTCAGAGAGATAATTTTTGTTTTACCTCAGTGCACATTTGCCTGAAATGGTCAATTTAATAAATTTATTTATTTACATTAACATAGTGGTCACATAAACCTGTCAGAACAGATATTCCACAATTTCAGACAAGTTCCATGACCCTGACTGATTGATGATATTTTCCCAATGATCATGGGAAACAGAAAAAGACCAATTAAAACAATTAAACAAAGACATATGTCTTAGAACACACTGACTATTCCACACTGTCTTGCAGGTTAAATGCAACTATCTGCATAAAAATGAAAACTTATACATGTGCCCCGATAATGGCCTAAGAGAATTCGGGTATGTTTTATTTAAGATGTTAGGTGAATATGATTTTCCTAAACTTCAGAATTCAGTTTATCTTTTTGTTTTTTTAATTTGGGCAGTTTTTCCTCCCTTGAACTACAGGTGATCTACAACATCAAAGGAAGTCATATGTTTGATTCTTGGTTCCTTTGCATTGACTTAAGCAGAAACTTGAAAATACCTATACCTGGCATATTTTATGAGATTCCCTATGATTAAGCAGAAAATTTATTTGCTGCTTCTATTAGCTATCTCTTTTTAAAATTTTTATTAGTATCTTAGTTCATTCAGGCTGCTATAATAGAAAGGTAGCTTATAAACAATAGAAATTTATTTCTCACAGTTCTGGAAGCTGGAAAGTCCAAGATCAAACACCAGATTTGGTGTCTGGTGTTTGGTGTCTGGAAATTGGTGAGAGCCAATTTCCTGGTTCATAGACAGCAACTTCTCACTGTCTTCACATGGTAGAAAGGGACAAGACAGACCTCTGAGGCCTCTTTTATAAGAGTACTAATGCCATTCATGAGGCCTCCACCCTCATGGCCTAATCACCTCCTGAAGGCCTTACATTTGTGATATTAATAATATTGTCACATAAATTTGGTGGGGGGACAGATACATTCAGGCCATAGTAATTATTAATAGTATTGTTTCAGAGAAAAATTATCTTAATACATAAAGTTTGAGATTTAGTTTGGAATTCCAAGCTCTTTAATTTAGGATAAACTTGAAAGTAATTAAGTTATTTCAGCTTCAAAATCCTAAATATCAGGAACTATAACACTAATAGTAAAAAAGAATTATGTCTTGGACTTCATGTATTTTTTTCATCTATAGGTCTTTGTCAGAGAATTTCTACTGTATAGCTACTTACTAATAAAATCAGTTATCAAAGTCCAGAGAAGGTATTTTTTAACTTTCTTGAATAAAAAAGGAAATGAGTGGTAGTTTAATGTTTGCCTTTTTAAAAAGTACTCTGGAATCCAAAACTCACTAAAAACCCAATCTCTATAACTAGGTCAGTTGCTTGGACAACAAGCTGTGGAATCACCAAGATTATGTCAGTCAAAGTCTAATTAGGAGGAGATCCCAGACCAAGTAGTTCAATAGTGGACTTTAATAGAAGCAACTAGTTACAAAGGAACAGAAAGAGCTAAAAGACCATCAGGGAATGGTGAGGATACCCAGAGTTTAGGATCAACACCCAGAGAGTAGTGTCAGCCAAAAATTACACCAGAGCTGAAGAGACAAAGGAGGTGATGCTTCCTGAGTCCAGAATCCAGAACATCCACACAGGAGCTAGAACCATAGAGGAGCAGCCACCCATGGAAGTGGGGTCCAACTGAGAACTGGGATCATAGCAGGGATCTGTCCAACAGAAATTGTGAGCATAGAGAGAAGTTTTGCCAGAGAGAGAGAGAGAGAGAATTATGGAGAAGATCCAGGCTATGTTAGAAACGCAACCCAAAGCTGAGAAAGAAGGCAAAGAAATAACCTTGCTTCCCTCTCCTAGTCCTCCACTTTCCTGATTTTGCCTCCCATTAGCCATATCTATGGAGAAAACAATTGGCAAAAGGGGCATAGAAAATCAAGTTTCCAAATGTTGAGGCCCTGAGACACTGAGCAGAAGAGTAGGAAATAGATCTTTTCTCAGTGAAGTAGTCATGAACTGGAGCATTTGGCAGAACATCCAAAAGCTTGGATTAGGAAACAGTTAAAAAATACAGGGTTGAAAAATTCTATAATATCTCTAATAGCAACATAATAATAGACAGGCATATTCACATTGTTAGTGTTTATAGTAGGTTTTATAGCAAAGAACAAAAGTCTCAGGAATGTTTTAAAAATATCTATGAGCTCTTGAATCAGTAGGAAATCCTGCTTATGAAATTGCTGCCACATTTCTTGTAATAGTAACCAATTTTTGAAGGCTTATTATGTTCCATGCTCAGTGCTATAGCTGCATTTTTCTAAATTTAATACTCACAAAAACTCTATGAAGTAGATAATATTATCTCTCTTTTGCAGATGAAGAGACAAAGGCTAAAAGGATTAAACAATTATCTGAAGTTACGGTGGCAGTAAGTTGGGCCCAGTGTTCCTGATCTCCAAACTCTGTCATTGATCACCAGGCAATTCTGCCCCAATCAATACTGGTTGAATGAGGCTTCATTATGTGTTATTTATAATCACCTTTCTGGAGCAGATGGCTCTCTCCCACTTCCACAAGGCAGGCTCACAATAATGATGGCTAAAATTACATAGGTGTTTCATATCCAACCCACTCACAGAAGGTGAAGTCTTTTCTGCTTATATTATTTTTTAAAGGCTATGTGTACATTTTTAATCATCTCTTTAATCACCTGTAACCACTCTGTTCTATGAGGTGGCTAAGGAGATAGCCATATGTAGATTTATAGATAAAGTGAGGGGTAGGAGAAACTTGAACTCTGCCATTTTTACTTGAGACTAAATTAAACAGATATTTGGTTGAATATTTAACCATAAAATACTTCATTAATTAATTCTTAACATCTGACACACTATAAATAGCGTGGTGTGTGTGTGTGTGCGCATGCGTGCGTGTGTTTAGAAGGGAGGGGTATAGTAGGCTATTCCAGAACTCTTTTTCAAAACTGCATAAATCAATGGTATTCTAGAGCCTCCTTTTTAACAGGTATCAGTATTCAGAATAATAAAATATGTTATATATTAATGAATTTTTTTTATTAGAGACAGGGTCTCACTATGTCACCCAGGATGGACTCAAATTCCTGAGCTTGAGCAATCCGCCCACCTCAGCCTCCCAAGATGCTGGGATTACAGGTGCAATCCACTGCACCTGGCAGACTAATGAAATTTAATCATTATCTATTCCTACATAATGCTACCTAGCTTACATTTGAAATGTTTCCCAAGAAAATGTACTTCAAAAAAATAGTAAAGAATAGAGTAGCATTCTTCAGTTGCATTCACTGGGCATGAAAATATATTTTCTATTGAACTGGGGCCAGCACGGCATTGGGTAAAGAGCGTTAGTCAGGGATTCAGGCTTCCCATCTGTGTTTTTCCTTTCCTCCTTAACCTTGGATGTGTCAGTTAGCCTCTCTTGTTCACAATTATTTCTCCATAGTGTGAGGCAGTTAATTCCTACATTTCCAAACTCAAATACATGTGAGCGTAAAATGAGATGGCTGATGTTACAGAACTTTGCAAAATATAAAATGGTATACCCATCTAAGTTACCATAAAATTCTTCTGAGTTATTATTTGCTGGTCTAGATATATATACACATACACTTTCATACACACACAAGCACACACACACACAAGCAAAGGCCTGAGAACTAAGTGCTATACCATGTATGTGATGAACACTATGCACAGATCAAGAAAGGTGTTGTAGGGATGGGGAAGGAAGACCCATCTGCTCAATAGACTGCAACAATTGCCTGGCCTGTATCTTACTGGTAATCCCTCTTAGTAAGTTAAGTGAATAGAACAGAAAGGGTAGAGTGTTGTACTATGTACTGCCAGGAAATGCATTTGTGATAGAAAATAAATTAAATCATCAAATTACCTTGCAGTCCTCTAAAGGTTTTTCTTGGTAAGACTGGAAAAAACATTATCATCTCATCTCAATTTAGAAGAATCTGGGCTGGTACTTTGTCAGATAAATTACAAAAAGAACTTTCCCATGATTGACATCTGGAAAAATAATAAGAAATGTCAAAAACTAACATAAACAGCAGAACTGCATTCACTATTATTTTAAACATTCCTCTATCCAAGAGAATTCTCCTATGGAAAATTAGAGAAATGTGAAATTTTTTAGTTGGGGGATTTAATTTCAGCCAATTTACCTTCCTTTCTAACCAACACAAAAACTTAAAATGTTATATCTTTGTGGTTGAATTACTGAACTATCTTTTCTGCTACTGTTGCCAAACAACTCTGTCATTACTAATTTCACTTGTTTACTAGGTTTTTCTTCTTCATAGACATGCTAGAGATCGGTCTTTCTGATTGTCTTTATTTCTGAAACTACTTTAAGGAAAATTGCAATCCACTAATTTCTGTGTTCTGTGTTTTCTTAATTTTATTCCTGACTACCCTAATGTTTGTTATTCATTCTTTTTCCTAAATTCTGAAATAAAATGTGTCACATACCAAGTAACTGGCACAGTGCCAGAAGAAAAACTGCATGTGAATATACTTAAAATCTTGGACTTCAGAATGTCTTTTCTGTATAATACAGAAACACTGTTAAATAGATTTGGTCACAAGAAAATAATAGCTACTGATTTCGAGGTGCTGATTATCACATTTTATTCTGGCATATTTCCTAAAGCAGCAGAGGGTTGCATTTTTCTTTTGTAATCAACCTGAATTCGTCTTACAAAGAAAAACTCACAAATCTTTGTGCAAAATAGCATTATTTATTTGGTACTCCTCCCAGTGGGGCTGGGAGGTTAGGGACGGGCAGCAGGGTGGGAGAAGAATTGAACATCTTTTAGTTTCAGATGACCAAGACTTCTGGGGTGAAGCATAGATAAGCCATTGTTTGTTCTAAAAACAGCTCTGTCCTCTAGGTAATTAGTAGAAAAATGTTCACAGATCACAAGAATAATTTGTCACTTTTATTTTAGGTATTATTGTTTTAATCTTTTTCATATCTTCATATGCATTTGTGTTGTTAGAATAATGACTAAAGTTTACACTAATTTGCAGTCCCACCAGCAGTGTAAGAGTGTTCCTGTCTCTCCACATCCTCGCCAACATTTGTTGTTTTGTGTTTTTTTGATAGAGGCCAATCTCACCGGGGTTAGGTGATA
>NW_012147745.1:371509-372144 GCF_000956105.1 Propithecus coquereli | reverse complement strand
TTGAAAAGTCAACAAAATTGATAAAATGAAAGTTAGACTGACAAAGAAAAAAAAAGGGTGGGAGACACAAATTAATGAAATCAGGAATGAAAATAGAGCATTAGTAACTGCTAAAGAAATTAAAATGATTATGAGGAAAATATTACAATCTACTTTATGCCGACAAATTAAATAACTTAGATAAAATGGGCAAATTGATACAAAGATACTCATTACCAAAAAAAAGTCAGGAAAAAATAAAAAGTCTGTTAGAGAACTATAGCAAGTAAAAAAACTAAACGAGCAATTAAATACTTTCCCACAAAGAAAAGCTCCAATTCAGATGACTTCACTAATGCATTCTACCTAATATTTAAATAAGAAAGGATACCATTCCTACTCAAACTCTTCCAAAAAATAGAGGAGGAAGAAAACACTTTCCAACTCACTCGTAAAGCCAGAAAAAGACATCAAATAAAACTGTAGACTAAATCCTTTAAGATTAAATAGATACAAAATTCTCAACAAAATATTACAAACCAAATATAGTTAACAGATCAAAAGGATTATATATCTTATCCAAGTGAGATTTACTCACTTGGATGTGATGGTACAAAGTTGTTTTAACGTCCAAAAATCAAATAGTATAAAACACA
>NW_012147745.1:370433-371459 GCF_000956105.1 Propithecus coquereli | reverse complement strand
GAAGTGGTGACAGTGGGTATTCTTATCTTATTCCAGAACTGAGTGGGAATGCTTTCAACTTTTCCCCATACAACTGTATGCCAACAAATTTCATAAATTAGACAAAGTGGACAAAATCCAAGAAGGACACAAAGTATTGAAATTGACTCAGAATAAAAAAACTGAATAGACCTATGAGGGCGGTCCAGAAAGTAATCAGCCATTGTTAATAAGATTTTTCATATTACGTGGCTGGATACTTTCCAGACAGCTCTTATTTAATAAGTAAAGAGATTGAATAGATAAATTAAAACTACCCACAAAGAAAAGCCCAGGCCCAGATGGCTTCTCTGGTAAAGTCTACCAAACACTTAAGAAAGAATTAATGCCAATTCTTTACAAACTCTTGTAAAAATTAGAAAGACAGAGAATACTTCCCAACTCATTCTATGAGGCCAGTATTATCCTAATCCCAAAATCAGGAAAACATACCACAAAGAAAGAAAACTACAGGCCCTTGTGAAGATAGATATAAAAATCCTTAACAAAATGCTATCAAATGGAGTCTGGCAACATATAAAAAAGGATTATACACCAGTACAAAGTGGGATTTATTTCAGAAATACAAGGTTTAACATCCCAAAATCAATTAGTGTAAATAGTAATAGACTAAAAAACAAAAATTACATGATCATCTCAATAGATGCAGAAAATGCATTTGACAAAACTTACCCTTCTTAATGAGGACATTCAAGAAGTTAGGAACAGAAGAGAACTTCCCCATCCTGATTTAGGGCATCTGTGAAAAATCCACAGCTAACATCATACTTAATGGTGAAAAAATAACTACTTTCCTCCTAAGGTCAAAAATGAGACAATGTTTGCTCTTACCAGAACAGGGAAGTCTGTAGAGACAGAAAATAGATTAGTAGTTTCCTAGGTCTGGGGCAGGGAGAGTTTGAGGAGAGTCTGCTAATGAGTATAGGGGTTCTTTGAAGGTGATGAAAATGTTCTAAAATAGATTGTGATGATGGCTTCCAACTCTGC
>NW_012147745.1:368819-370098 GCF_000956105.1 Propithecus coquereli | reverse complement strand
TAGCTTATGACTAGACACGCTAGAATTGGAACTTCAGCATTGTAACTCCACAGCCTATACTCTACCATAACAATAAAATCGTTTTCTTTTTTTAAAAAAACTGTGAATAAAAGGAAAAACATATTATAAAGTTGAAGACATAAAAAATGGGAAAGGTATGTATAACGGAGATAATAGACAAAATATTAATATGACAAATGGCAAAATCCTAACAAATATGAAAAACCCCAATGTACAAAAAGAAGCAAAAAATAAAAATGAGGAAAAGAGAGAAATAGTCAATAAATATAAGGGAGCATGTTCAATAGTACTAGTAATCAAATACATGTAAACAAAAATAGGAATAAATTATCAATGCCAATTGTTTGCCTGGGAAACATGAAAGTAATGAATGATGTCCCATGCTTGTGAAAATAGGAGGAAATGGCAACCCTATGCATTGATGGAGATGTTGTAAATTGGAGAGCAATTTGACAAAATACTTCCAAAGTCAAAATGATCACACCCTGAGAACTGGTATTATTTGCTATAGAAATTTATCCTAAAGAGCTACGTTCACAAATGTGACCCATGTACTTTTATCATACTATTGTTTATAAAATGAGGAAAAAAAGAGAAAATCATCTTAAAACTCCCCAATAAGGGATGGGTAATGAATTTTAGAACAACTATGTCATAAAATGGATCTTCTGCAGGCATCAAAATAGATGATATAAATCTATTCATACTGATATTGAAATTGTCAGTATGGAAATTGTTGAATGGAAAAAGCAGGTTGTAAAATATCCCTTAACATGTGGTCCTCTTAATATAAAATTGTATGGTAATACATTGAGAGAATCTGAAAGGATATTCACATTGAAGTTAGCAGTGGTTGTAGCTGGATATTGAGACACAGAAGAATTGATTTTTATTCTTAATTCTTCTATCTATTATTTAACTTTGTTACAAGAAGAAAAGTGCTCTTCCTCAGTGATTTGTAGTTCTCTTTGTAGAGATCTTTCACTTCCTTGGTTAAATATATTCTCAGGTATTTTATTTTCTTTGTAGCTATTGTGAAAGGTATTGAGCTTTTGATTTGATTCTCGGTTTGACTGTTGTTGGTGTATAGGAATGCTACTGATTTGTATACATTGATTTTATAACCTGAGATTTTGCTGAATTTATTTATCAATTCCAGGAGTCTCTTGGTAGAATGTTTGGGATTTTCTCGATATAAGATCATATCATCAGCAAAGAGCAATAGCTTGACCTCCTCTTTCCCCATTTAGATACCCTT
>NW_012147745.1:361111-361966 GCF_000956105.1 Propithecus coquereli | reverse complement strand
ATTGTACCCATTAAATAACTACTCATTCCTCACCTTCCTTCCACCCTCCCACCCTTCCAAGTCTTCAATGACTGTTATTTCACATTCTATGTCCACGTGTACACATTATTTAGCTCCCACTTATAAGTGAGAAGATGCAGCATTTGTCTTTCTGCCTGAGTTGTTTTGCTTAATATAGTGGCCTCCAGTTCCATCTATTTTGCTGCAAAAGACATAATTCCATTCTTTTTATGGCCGAATAGTATTCCATTGTGTGTGTGTGTGTGTGTGTGTGTGTGTGTGTGTGTTTTCCTTTGGGTATATACCCAGTAGTAGGATTGCTGGATTAAACGGTAGTCTAATTTTTAGTTCTTTGAGAAATCTCCATACTGTTTTCTATAGAGGTTCCACTAATTTAAATTTCCACCAACAGTGTATAAGTGCTCCCTTTTCTCCACATCCACACCAACATCTGTTATTTCTTGACTTTTTAATAATAGCCATTTTGACTGGTATAAGATAATATCTCATTGTGGTTTTAATTTACATTTCTCTGATGATTAGAGATATAGAGCATTTTTTTCATATACCTGTTGCCATTTGTATGTCTTCTTTTGAAAATTTCTATTCATATTTTTCCCACTTTTTAATGGCATTATTTGGTTTTTTTGTAGTTGATGTTGTTGAGTTGTTTGAATTCCTTATAAATTCTGGATATAAATCTCCTGTTGGATAAATAGTTTGCTAACATTTTCTCCCATTCTACAGATTGTCTGTTCAATTGATTGTTTCTTTTGTTGTACAGAAGCTTTTTAGTTTAATTAAGTCCCATTTGTCTATGTTTGGTTTTATTGACTGTGCTTTTGAGGTCTTAGT
>NW_012147745.1:359745-360093 GCF_000956105.1 Propithecus coquereli | reverse complement strand
AAAGGAGAAATCAACAGGTCAACAATTATAGGTGGAGATTTTAATACCTCATTTTCAGTCATTGATAAAATAACTAGGCAGAAAACCAATACAGATACAGAAAACGTGAACAACATTACCAATCAATTTACCTAACTGACATTTATTTATAGGACGCTCCACCCAAGAACAGCAGAATACACATTCTTTTCAAGGACAAAAAGAATATTCCCCAGAATAGACCATATTCTAGGCCCTAAAATGTTTCAGTAACTTTAAAAGAATTGAAATAACTTAAAATATGTTTTCTCAGACCAACAAAATTAAATGAGAAATTGTTCATTATAATTAACGCTAATGTAATTTTAA
>NW_012147745.1:358166-359164 GCF_000956105.1 Propithecus coquereli | reverse complement strand
AGTGTAAGATCATATCATCACTGAATAGAGATAATCTGACTTTATTTTTCCTATTTGTCTGATGTCATTGGCTAGGATTTTCGGTAGTATGTTGAATAGGAGTGGTGAAAAACAGTACAGAGAGTTTCCATATACTCTACGCCATGTTTCTCCTATTGTTTATAGCTTACATTACTGTGTTACATTTGTCACAATTAATGAACCAATATTAACACATCATTATTAGCCAAATTCCATACTTTATTTAGATATACTTAGGTTGTACCTAATGTATCTTTTCTGTTCCAGGATCCCATCCAGGATATCACATTATATTTAGTTATCATGTTTTCTTAGGCTCCTCTAGACTGTGACAGTTTGTCAATCTTTCCTTGTTTTTTTGCTTTTGTCTTTGACAATTTTGAGGATTACTGGTCATGTATTTTGTAGAATGCCCCTCACGTCGGGTTTTTCTAAGTTTGCTTCTCATAGTTAGACTGTGGTTGTACATTTTTGAAGGAAGACTACAAAGGCAAAGAGTTCTTCTCATTACATCATATCAAAGGAACATTCTATCAATGTGACATCACTGAGGATTTTGACCTTGAATGCCTAAAATGTTTGTCAGATTTCTCTAGTGTAAATTTGCTCTTCCAGACCTCCCCACCCACATCCATATTGCACTCTTTGGAAGGAAGTCACTTAAGGTGTGAGTTGTTTACTTCCTCAAGGGAGTTATATCTACATAGACTATATGTAATTCTTCAGTATGAGATATTTGTCTCTTCTTTCTTATTTATTTATTTACTTGATCATTTATTTATACCACCATGAACTTGTGGGTATTTATTTTTTATTTTGGATTATACTCCAATATTAGATTATTTATTTTGTTGCTCAAATTGTCCCAGATTTGCCCATTGGGAGCTTTTCAAGTTGGCTCCTGTGTCACTTTGATAGATCCGCATCATTTTGTTTTAAGAGTGCTTCCTTACTTTCTGTCCCTTTAAGATCTCTAA
>NW_012147745.1:357146-357687 GCF_000956105.1 Propithecus coquereli | reverse complement strand
TCACTCAAGGGTGCTGGGCAGCCATATTACCCAGTGCTGGGAGTGATGCTTCGGAAAGAGTGATTTCCCATCCTGTTTCATTAAATTGAATGTGAAGCAAAAGGGAAGTTGACCTCCTTGAGAGGATGCTTTATTTAACCTGAGAGAAGTTTGTTGTTATAAAATGGAAATGCAATCACTGGAGAGATGTAAAAGACAAAGCTAAGCGGGCAGCTTATAAATCATTTAACAGTGTACATGTGATTTAATAGAAATAGGGTCAAGGTTTCTAGAGAAAATGATTCCATGTTGATTACATGATACCAAAAAGTAGAGATGCTTCTGTGTGACACTGAACAATGAGGACATGAGAATATCAATAAATATTCTTCATTATGACTCTGACCCTCTGGGCTCTGGTCACTTTAGATATTCTTCAGTGGAAGCTTGAGCAATTAAGATGGCTGATTTCCCAGGGAGAGAGCTTTGTGTTAGCTAAGCATGACTGAGCACAAAAGCTTAGAAGACTCCTAAAATAGCAAACCCTGTTGAAGGAGCAGAG
>NW_012147745.1:354106-354473 GCF_000956105.1 Propithecus coquereli | reverse complement strand
AGATCTAAGAGAAGATCAAAGCTTTTTAAAATTACCTTACAAATTTTAACAGATCAGGTGTCTTTTAAAAGTCATTTATTGAACATTGACTATGCATGTATAACTAAGCCAGGTACCGGGAATAGGGAAAACTATGTATTGAGGGTATAGAAAGATTGGAAGAAACCTGAAACTAAACCAAGAGCCTATTAGCCCAGATGGCTTGATGTGTACCCCAAAACACAACTGTATCCCTGTCACAGACTGGATTTTACCTTGACAGAGACAAGATTTCTATTTTTATTACTTCATTTTCCCTTATTAGCATTATCCCACATTATAATGGTCTTAGAAGTATCACCTGGTGAACTGACATTTCTAGAAGCAG
>NW_012147745.1:350945-352151 GCF_000956105.1 Propithecus coquereli | reverse complement strand
AATGTTCACAACAGCTTCAGGACTGAATTTTCCATTTAGTGTAACTGTTTTGGTTGTTCTTTCATCTATGTTAGTTAACAATACCTGAAAATATAATTACAAATACCAGCGATTAGTCTTACAGCATCCCACCCTAGAATTTGGTACACAAGCAGAGTATTCACCTATTCACTTCATCTCCAAAGGAGCTGAAGTACCCAGCTACCAGGTGATCTAAGTAAGAAGATCTCAAATTTGGTTTATCTTCAGAACCACCCAGAGGTCTTTTTATAAACATGATTTCCTGGGACACTTTTCAATCCTTTTGAATCAGAAACTCTTAAGAAGGAAGTGAGGGAGACAGACCTGGATTTTGGAATACCACCTAAGTCATGTTAGTAATCGGGCAGTTTTGTAAACAGTTAATTGTTAATTGAACAGTTTGGGACCAGGAACCATTAGGAGAAAGTATCAGTCTGAGATTTAATAATGCTATATGGCTCTACTTGATATCATGTATATTATGTACTATAACATACATATACTACATCTATAAATGTTCTAAATATTTGATGTATTTATGGATATGCATTATCAGTTCTCCCTCACCTTGAGAAACCTAGAATGTTCGCAATTGCTAGCAAGCAAAATAATAATCAACATTCAATATGTTTATCTTAAGTTCATTCATTTAGTCCGATATTTGTACAAGTCCTTTGCAATTTCCCTTAGACTATTTCTGTTTTAAGCCTATTGGTTTCCCATAACAAAAGTGCAAAGAGATTTTTCTGGCAGGACACTCTGTATCTCTGCTTCCTTGCACTTGGGCCAATTCTGAAATCAAAAGGTGCTTGGAAAATGATTTGAGTAAGTAGAAAGTGACTCTCTAGCAAGTCATCAGGCTTCAGGTTGGTGTGAACATCAAAGGAGTGTTCAATTATTTGTACATCAATTGTCTGGCTACCTTTCTAGTCCAACTATAACATCAAGGTGTTATAAAAGTACCCTTTCATCCCACTTTGTTGACTTTAGGTGCTTCAATTTTGGCTAAAAATGATTCCTTTCAAGCAAGTCACAGACATTATTCTAAGTGAGGGTAATATAATAGAAATTTCAAAATATTTTGCAAATCCCTTTTCAAAACAAGTCGTCTGGTTTTTCCACTTATGTAAATTTCATGTGGCTAGGGAATAAATATAAAATTAAAATAAAAACAATATTTCTTTC
>NW_012147745.1:348187-349230 GCF_000956105.1 Propithecus coquereli | reverse complement strand
CATCTAAGTGGACTTTCTGAGGAAAAGTAATATGGAGTAAGTAAGCATTTTCAGAGAAAATCCCCTGCAACATTTTATCAAAGTCGGAATATTCTAAAAACAGAAAGGTAGAATAAAGAACTTTGATCAGTATTATGAGTTTATTGGAGTGTGGACATTGAAATGTGCCATCACAGGAGGTTCAATTTAAGCCATAGAATCTACTGACAGATCCAGACAGTGAATGTGTGAGGCTGGTACTGACCATAGCACCGTCTACCCACACCTGTGCCTGGCGAGAAACAAACAGGTAAAGCTCTCAGACTTGGAATAAGAATGGTCTTCCCTACCTATGTCAGTGCTTCACTTGAGTACCAGGGAAAACAGACATACATTTTCTCTCACCGAATCATCCAGGCAGGCACTTGGCCTTACAGGGTCAAGTTCAATTTTTGTGCTGAAAATATGTGTGTGGGTGGAAGGAGTGGTTGTGAGTACAATTCAGCCTTGGGAGACCTAGCACCAAATGAAGGAGTGAATTTGTATGTGTTTATGCAAACATGTACAAATGAGCTTCCAAAAATTAGTGTCCCTGGAGTTACCCTGAAAATCTACTGCCAGCTGTACATGAACACAGGCTGAAGAGACATTTATAAATTCACATCCATGACAAAAACCACCAACAGATCATGTAGATTTATATCTACTTCTATTTCACTGGAAAGCCTTTGTATTAATTATATGTGTTTCAGAAACAAATAGCAAAAATGCTACTCATTTTGCACATCTGAACACAAGTGAGCACCTCATGCAGTACAATGTTGCAAAGGTGGGGAACATAATCTATTCATCTTGTGCTCCCCAAAACCTGGCAATAAAATATTTACTGTCTGGAATAAATGTGTCCACCTAATATAATGAATTTTAGATCTGAAAAAGGCCAGAGAGATAATCTAGTCCAAACTTCTCATCTGGCAGAGTAAAAAGTTGTGATAGGAAGTAGAATACTTTTCTAAAATTACACAAGTAATAAATAGCAGATTCGGAGCCCCTACCTCTTTCTC
>NW_012147745.1:345905-347747 GCF_000956105.1 Propithecus coquereli | reverse complement strand
TGATAATTTTCCCATTTAGTTACTGGTAAATTGTTTTTTTGTTTTGGTTAGGCGATTTTCTTTTTGTCTTATTTTATAAAGGCAGAAAATAAAAGTTCTCCTTGGCAGTTTGTATTTGCGTTGTGAGCTCTTCTAAGGGGTGTAAGCTCCAGCCTTAAAAGCCCAATTTTGGTTGCTGTTTCCCTAAGGATCCTAGAGGTTTACATGCAAGCAGCAGAGTGGCAGCAGGCTGAACCATTTCCTGTGTTAGTGATAGCTCTAACTCCCAGGTCCAATTTTCCCTGGTGAATCCTGTTTGAAATCCAGCATTCCCACATAGTGTTCACATTATCTCTTTCAAAATGGACAAAGAATGGGCTATTATTAACAGAACCAAAGAACTGAGAACAATATTGGCCTCAGTCATGTAACAAAACCAAAAACAAATAAACAAACAGAGTCCCAGGTCTGTTGGGAATAGAGTTCCTAATACTCCAAGAGATGACTGCCTTCTATTCCCCAGTGTCTCCTGTTATTCAGAAACCTCCTTGGACTACAATAAATTAGTTTGACAAATTATTCCTCTCACTGGACTTATTCATTATCAACCTTTCTGAGAAGGGTTTTAGCAAAGAAAGCTTTGTCTGCAAGTGACATGTTGAAGGCATCTGTTTAACAGATTCATTTTTTTAAGAGTCTGTGAAGGTTGTTGCTTTCATCGGGGAAGAGCATGGGGTGTGCCGGACTCTTTATTCTCCCAGAGTTCACACCCCATTTATCATTGTCAATCTTTCTGTTGCATCTCTGACATGTCCTTTCCCTACCCTCTGGAGCCTCCATCTCTGCTGCGAGAGGGATGGCTCAGCCTGTATTGCATCTTATTCTGCAGAACACATACTGGCCACTCAGATATTTCATGGATGAATTTTTCTTTTATTTTGGGGAACTCTAATCCCCGAAGATCATAAAATAAAAGTCAATGCTTCTTAATCAATAAATCGCGTTACCATATTCTAGTATTCCCCTCAGCATCATCATTAAGATTTATTTTCCATCCTACAAACATCAAGCACGTTTATTCAAGAAGGCATTGCCACAAATACCAGAAAAATAAAAGGAATGCTCTATTTTCAGCCTCAATCTCTCCAATCCATTATTCACACTGCAGCTAGAGTCATCTTTCAAAAATGTAAGTCTGAGCACATCACAGATCCCTGAATAAGTCACCGCTTCTCTTAGAATAAGCCTTAATTCCTTAGCATGATGTTCAACACCCTTTATTATCTGGCTTCTGCCTTCCTCAAGACCAGCTTCATCTTTCAATGCACCACCCACCTCCCTTGCAACTTGTACACCAACCACTCAAACTGCCCGTGGTTCACCTACTGGATGCCTTATATAATCTCTCATCTCCAGGTCTTTGCACCTGCTGTCCCCTTTGCTTGCAACATTCTTTCCTTTTGCCTCTTCTTTTGAGTTACTACTATTTTTTACAACTCGTCTTAGTTACCAATGCAGTGGGGAGGACCCCTGGTCCTCCAAGGCTGGGCTAACTGCTCATAGTCCCAATACTCCCCCATCACAGCTTCAAGCAATTCAATTGCAACAGCCTATTTCTTCTTCTTTTTTTCTTCTCAGTAGCCAGTAAGTAAACTTCTTCAGGGTAAGAAGTGAATTAAATAGATCATTATAGTCCCAGCATCTAGTACAAAAATGGTAAATGTAATAATTTGTGAAATGGGGAGTCTACCACTGTGAAACGAGAGCTTTACTTACCACCCTGCTGGTGGTGGTGGTGATTACAGCCCTTATTCCCAAGGTACTTGCAGTTTAGGTAAAGTAATGATTATTTACCATAAATAA
>NW_012147745.1:340326-344445 GCF_000956105.1 Propithecus coquereli | reverse complement strand
AGGTATAAAAGAGAAGAGTCACTGGTGACTCCCAGATTTGGGGCCTTAACTGTCAGAAGGGTGGAAACATCACCATCCGAAATGGGAGAGGACAATCAGGAGTGGTTTTGCTTATGTTAATTTTGAGATATTTATTGGACTTTCAAGAAGTGAGGTGGAGTAGGCAGTTGAACAATCAAGTCTGGAATTCAGAAGAGAAATTCAGCCTGGACTTAAATTTGAGAATTATTAGTATAATGTTGCTATTTAAAGTCATGTGACTGGATTATAACTAGAAAACACATGTGATAGAGTAGAGAAGGCATCCAAGGATTGAATGCTAAGAAATGCAGAAGATAAATACAGGACCAAAAAAATACTAAGGAAAGCACAAGTGTGTATCTGCAGGATTAAGAATTTCCCCTTACTATCAGCCCTCTCAAATAGTATAGAACTCAGGAAAGTAGAGTAGACAGAACTCTATAAAACCCTAGATAATCTCTAGATAGGGATTGGGAGATATAAATAAAACACCTTAGAAAGTGAATATACATTTCCTAGTCCTTAAGGTATTGGCTAGGAATGAAAATAAGAATTTACTAGAGTAATGCAGCTTTCCAATGCCTAATGTATTCCTGGCAGGATTCAAATCAACATTAAAAGCGTGGCATTCAGAACTAATTTTTATTCCCACAGAGCTGGAAGAAATGTAATAAATGCTTTTCATCACTATTATAATAAGCATCAATTATGGTAACAATGGTGTTTGTTGTGGTGGTTAGAACTAATAGGGAGCCTGTAAAAGGTGCCAGGCAGTGTTCTAAGTGCTTTATGCTTGTTAACTCATTAACTCTCACAGCAATTCTATGAAGTAAAGAACATTGCTAACAAAGAGGTTAGGACTATTGCCCAAGGTCACACCACTGTGAATGATAGAGGCTTGGATTTGTACTCCAGCATTTTGACTCCAGAGCCCACTCACTTTACCATCATGCTAAACTTCTTAGAATAAGCTTTTCTTATTTGGTGTCAGGTTGTTGTAACAAAGTCTAAAAGTGAATCTATTTCTCTAGGGTGTTACAATGTTAAGTCAAACAACTAACATTACCTGGGATTGGCATCAGAGAACACAGGCTCAACTTTGTGCTCTTCTCCTCTCTAGCCGTGTGCCCCCGAGCAAACAACTGAACCTTGGACCCAATTTCTCCTATGCAAACCACGATGACAATGGCACCTACCTCAACCTAGTTTTGACGGATTAGGACAAGTGTCTATTGGAACAGTACTCTGTAAGTTATAAAGCACCAGATCTAAGTTATCTTCTACTACCTGACATATAGGAGGAAACATTCTGGGGAGAAAATGTCTTTTGTTACAATAACACTGGCCCTACACTACACAGTGACAAGGAGCATGCCCAGTCCTAGAGTGGGGAAGCCTCACCTTGTTATAGTTTTCCCCAGAAGCAGATCTTAGTCACTTGCTTATGCCTCTTCCCTCTCCTCTTTACTTCTTTCACAATATACTCTCATTATTTATATGACTCTGACCTGAAATTGCAGCAAAGGCCAATTACCCCCATACGCCCACTTTCCCCTTCATCCTGATAGAGACTCAGAAGATGGCGTCAATGACAAGTCTCTGAGCTGGAATCTGTGGAAACCCGTAGTATTAAGCTACTTGCCTGGATTATGTGTCTTAAAGTCTTCCAAAGCAACAAGAGCACAATTATTTTTGAGAAAGTGGAAGAGTAACAAAGAGCTTCTTGACATATTACTAATCTTTATAAGGCAATTTTATGCATCAAAAAATTTCTTCTTCCTTAATAATTCCATCTAAAGACACTTCCCTATTTTTGCTGGTTACAAGGTCATTGGGGAAGCAGCATGCCTTCACTTCAAGGTAGGAGCTGGAAGCAATAATTTCCTCCCATTGAGGTCTGGGCCATTTAATAAAGAGCCTTAAGAAGCTACTCTGCTGGGTTAAAAGCTGTGAACTGACTTAGACAGATAGCCAATGAGTAAACTCTCTCTACTTGGACAATAGTTAATTTGTTTTTTACAAGAGTAGCAGGGGATGAAATCTGCTGAGATAAATGTGCAGAGCAACCAACAATACTTAACTATCATATATATCAACCCTGAAACCTGTGTAAATATTGTCCTTTACTCCCAATCTTACACCATGACCCTGAATTCTGCATTATTTTTCTGTATGGAATCCTACTATGGAAATTCTCAGATGAGGAAATGAAGGATACAAGATCATGACTACTGAAGCCACCATTGGCTTTTGGTATTTTCTAAAACTATATTCCACATGTGGTGAAATCACTACCTTTTCCATGAGCATCTGTTCCAGGTTTTATTGATACTACTGGTATGCATTTCTGAGAAACAATCCATAGGAATAAGAGAAATAACACGGAAAAGAAATATCTTTTTCTCTCTAAAATTTGTTGGAAAAAAATAAAAAGTAGAAGTAGAGTTCTGCTTTCTGCTGATGGTGCTTTCAAGCAGGCTAATATGTTGAAGAGCTCTTTCTCTTGGAAAAGCTTCTAAATATTGTGTCTGAGAAAAACAAATGATCCAATTATCCCAACCAAAGCTTTAACACACCATTTGGCTCAGTTGGTGGTAAGACATTAAAGAATCCTACAAAAAGCTGTATGTGATAAAATGCAATCCTACCAAGAAGAAAGTGGGCTGTTAAAAACTTATAAGCCCCTTTTCTGTATTGATGAAAATCAAAGGAAACAAATCACAATAATCTTTAAAAAGCTCCTCAGAGATCCATCTGCCAACCTCTCCACTAGCCACCAAATATGTCCTTCCTCAAATACTGAGTGTGCTTTTAATTATCCAACAACAAGCATAACACACTCAAGTGTTTACCCAATTGTATATCAGTAAGACCAAAGGACTTATTTTAGTAAAATAATTGGCATTTTTCGGCCCTTCTTTGTTTAAATTACATATACAGACTTGGATCTCTAAAAGACTGAAAATATTCTCCAGCTCCCTACCCACATCTTCCACTCCACTTTCCACTGATAAATTTTCTAAGAAGTATATGGTGGTCCACTTACCTGTCAAAAGAGAATCAAAAGTCTGTGACATTCTGCTCTTAATTTTTTACTTTTTAAAGCAGCTTTATTGAGATATAGTTGACATACAATCAACTGCACATAAAGTGTACAATTTGATATGTTTTCAAATACATATACACTAACAAACTCATCACCAGGGTCAAGATAATGAAAAATTCTCATTGCCCCCAAAAGTCACCTCATACTTCTTTTCTATTCCTTCCTTCCTCCTTACTCTGCCCATCTCTAGCCTCAGGAAATCTATGATCTGTTTTCTATCACTATAGATTAGTTTTCAATTCTAGAATTTTATATAAGTGAAATCATAGTGCATATATTTTTTGCCTGGCTTCTCCCACACAGTATAATTATTTTGAATTTACACATATTGCATAGATCATTACTTTTTATTGCTGAGTAGTATTCTATTGTATGGATACACAACAATTTGTTTATCCATTCATCTGTTTCTAGACATTTAGTTTCTTTCCAGTTTTTGACTATTTGAAATAAAACCTGTAAATATTTGTGTACAAGTCATTGTATGGACATATGCTTTTATTCACTGGATAAATACCTAGAAGTGGAATGGCTGAGTCATATGATAAGCATACAATTAGATTTTTCAGAAACCATCAAGCTATCCACCAAAGTGACTGAATCATTTCCTATTCCCACAAGTAGTGTATGAGAGTTCCAGTTGCTCCACATTCTCACCAACACTTGGTCAATATTTTTCATTGTAGCCATTCAGATAAGTGTGTTCTGGTGTCTCATTATGGAGAAGTGTGAATAACATACTCCACCAGATCTACCTTTTTTTAAATCTTTGAAAAACTTGTATTCTGATAACATAAAATCTGGGCAAAGAATATTGGGCTTTAGAAAATGCCTACACAAATTTTGTTGTTTCTCTCTAATACATTTAATAATCCAATAATAAAGAGGGGGAAAAAAACTCTAAAAGCAGTATTGCTCTAGTTTGTCTGCAGTTATGTGATTTAAAATATCCCTGTTCTATTGAGATATGAACTGCAAATTTTGGTAAAGTT
>NW_012147745.1:326411-329091 GCF_000956105.1 Propithecus coquereli | reverse complement strand
CAGTAAGTAAACTTCTTCAGGGTAAGAAGTGAATTAAATAGATCATTATAGTCCCAGCATCTAGTACAAAAATGGTAAATGTAATAATTTGTGAAATGGGGAGT
The DNA here is from genome assembly GCF_000956105.1 of Propithecus coquereli. NCBI lineage: Eukaryota > Metazoa > Chordata > Mammalia > Primates > Indriidae > Propithecus > Propithecus coquereli. The sequence goes on along the minus strand of NW_012147745.1, from coordinate 328,987 downwards.
CTACCACTGTGAAACGAGAGCTTTACTTACCACCCTGCTGGTGGTGGTGGTGATTACAGCCCTTATTCCCAAGGTACTTGCAGTTTAGGTAAAGTAATGATTATTTACCATAAATAATAAAAGAAATTAAGTACATGAGTATTGGATATAAACGCAGTATTAGTAGAAAAATAATTACTATATGGGGGGGTAACGGTAACATATGTAACCTAAACATCTGTATCCCCATAATATGCTGAAATAAAAAAAAAAGAAAGAAAAATAATTACTCTAGTAGTTGGTAGGGCAAGTGCCTCATGAACTGCATATCAAGGAGGGATAGGAAGGCAGATCGAGCTTAAACTGCAAAAGATTGGACAATTGTAATAAAAATAGACAAAGAATTGAAGGATCAAAGGAAGGAAAGGTCCAGATGGAAAAGTATACATGTAAAGCATGCATACTATTCAATAAACCATCATCAGCTCATTAAATCTGGAAAGGAGGAAAGGAAGAGCTGTGTGACAAATTCTTTCATTCTAGCAACATACATGGAGCATTTACTATGTGCCAGGCATTGTTTTCAGCCCTTGGGCTATGTCAGTGAACATTGCCCTCAAGGAGTTTATACTCCAGTGGAGGGATAAACACAACAAATAATTATATGCTGGTCCATGATCCCTCATCTGCAAAATCAAAGTCCAAAAAGATCTAAAGATTAGAATTTTTCCTTGTCAGTAAAAGTGATCTAAATTTAACTGACAAGCAGCTATGTATAATCTTTATTCTAAATTACATATTTCTGTGTTTTGCTTCGGAAATACTAATGTGTTTGAATACAAGATTCACCAAAATGTAACATATGGTGTATGCATGGAATTCTCTGCTAAAATATGAAAAAGGCTAAATTCTGAAGTGCATCTGGTCCCAGGGGTTTCAGACGGGAATTATTGACCTAAAGTGTTGTTAGGAACAGGGCCATGGGGAAAAGAAAGAGGAGCAGGGTTAGGGAAATCTGGAGGAAAGGAAAGCAGGCAGGGGAGCAGGAGCAGCATTGCATAGAGTGGGCAGGATAGGCCTCCCTGGGAAGGTGAGATTTAAGCACTTTCACTTACAGAGGTGGGGAAGTTAGCCAAGCAGATATCCAGGGCAAGAGTGTTTCAGGCAACAGAAACAGGAGGGCAAAGGCCCTGGAAGCAGCAGAGACATGAACAAGGAGAAGAGTGGGAAAGGTCGTCAGGGGAGTAATAGGTGGTCAAACCAGAAAGATCTCTAGGCCACTTCAGGATTTTGAGTAGAGGAGTGGCATGTACTGACTTATATTTTAAAAGCATCATTCCACCTGCTGTGTTGAAAATAAACTATAGGAAAATAAAGGTAGAATCATGAAGACCTATCAGGAAGACTTTAGAATAATCCATATGAGATGAGATGGCTCAGACCAGGGTGATGGTAATCGAAACAGTGAAAAGTAGTCAGATTCTGAATAGCTTTGAAGATGGACTCAATCGCATTTTTTAACAAATTGGATGTAGGTATAAAAGAGAAGAGTCACTGGTGACTCGCAGATTTGGGGCCTTAATTGTCAGAAGGGTGGAAACATCACCATCCGAAATGGGAGAGGACAATCAGGAGTGGTTTTGCTTATGTTAATTTTGAGATATTTATTGGACTTTCAAGAAGTGAGGTGGAGTAGGCAGTTGAACAATCAAGTCTGGAATTCAGAAGAGAAATTCAGCCTGGACTTAAATTTGAGAATTATTAGTATAATGTTGCTATTTAAAGTCATGTGACTGGATTATAACTAGAAAACACATGTGATAGAGTAGAGAAGGCATCCAAGGATTGAATGCTAAGAAATGCAGAAGATAAATACAGGACCAAAAAAATACTAAGGAAAGCACAAGTGTGTATCTGCAGGATTAAGAATTTCCCCTTACTATCAGCCCTCTCAAATAGTATAGAACTCAGGAAAGTAGAGTAGACAGAACTCTATAAAACCCTAGATAATCTCTAGATAGGGATTGGGAGATATAAATAAAACACCTTAGAAAGTGAATATACATTTCCTAGTCCTTAAGGTATTGGCTAGGAATGAAAATAAGAATTTACTAGAGTAATGCAGCTTTCCAATGCCTAATGTATTCCTGGCAGGATTCAAATCAACATTAAAAGCGTGGCATTCAGAACTAATTTTTATTCCCACAGAGCTGGAAGAAATGTAATAAATGCTTTTCATCACTATTATAATAAGCATCAATTATGGTAACAATGGTGTTTGTTGTGGTGGTTAGAACTAATAGGGAGCCTGTAAAAGGTGCCAGGCAGTGTTCTAAGTGCTTTATGCTTGTTAACTCATTAACTCTCACAGCAATTCTATGAAGTAAAGAACATTGCTAACAAAGAGGTTAGGACTATTGCCCAAGGTCACACCACTGTGAATGACAGAGGCTTGGATTTGTACTCCAGCATTTTGACTCCAGAGCCCACTCGCTTTACCATCATGCTAAACTTCTTAGAATAAGCTTTTCTTATTTGGTGTCAGGTTGTTGTAACAAAGTCTAAAAGTGAATCTATTTCTCTAGGGTGTTACAATG
>NW_012147745.1:315819-317111 GCF_000956105.1 Propithecus coquereli | reverse complement strand
GAAAGAATAGATCTTTTGAAGTTATACCTGAGTTCCAATCTAGGCTTTGAAACTTCCAACCTGTGTGACTTCTAACAAAGTGCCTAGTCTCTGGGAGCCTCAGTTCCTATGCTAGATACCTTCTACTTGTCCTTCCAGACGCACTGTCCATTCATGTCTACCCTTCTCTCTGTCACAGGACACTGATCTGCAAGGACTATATTTTTATAAATCCTTGCTCACTGGCTTCCCTTCAAGTTTAGCTATGGGGAACCCGTCAGGAGATTGGAGGGGGGAAGTAAGATCAGGTACTCATTTCCTTCCAGCAAAGTCACCTCTAGCCAGCTCTGTCTCTTGATTAAAGGTCACGACCTCTCTCAAGGTATCCTTCTCTCTCAGTCTCTCTCCTTTTAGGATCCAGGGAGCACTCCCACTTTCTTCTCTTGTCCTTTGAGCCAGGGTGTGGTGAGAGCTCTGCTATGACTAGCCCTGGGAGACTACACTATCCCCTGTGGGTTCCTCATCCTGGGGACATCTTTGTAGAGTCGATTTATTTAGCCATCCTTCATTTACCTAATTCAAGGGTGCCATCAGCCTCCTGCTTAAACCCTGATATAGTTCCCTAGCCTGTACAAATGGAGACAGCTCACCCACCTCACAGGGTTATTGTAAAGAAAGATAAACGTGGGCAGAGACAGGTAATTCCTTGGCAATCATTATATGCTTATTGTCCTTATAATTCTTTCATTCAATTATAAAATTTCATTACACACAAAAGTGAATTCGTTATATGTTAAGGAGTGGATTGTCAGAATCCTAGGTTTAAAAATTGGTGTAATATCTCTGTGTTACAAAGACTTAAATAACAAAGTGTTGGAGACTCAAGAGGAATCCTACTTTACCACTAGGCAGGTGTTTTTTTCTAGTCACATAACACCTTGTTAGATATATAGAGATGCTTATTCACACAGGCAGTCTATGAGCTATATTGAATCCAGGTATTGGTAATATCTTACTATATATCATAAGTTAAACATAAATCTTCCACTCTTCCTTATGATCAAGGAATATTATATGGGTTTTAAGCTAATATTCTAGCTTTGGAATCCAATCGTGACAGTTACATTTTATTTCAAACCAAGTTAAGCATATATGTTGATTTATAACTTTATAGCAAAATAAATATAGAATTTTTCCTTTATAAATAACATTATTTGTTCAAATAGTTTGCCCAGGTTTTACAAACACTGCTACCCATTTGTATTTGTTTATTTATTGAGCCTACATATGTACAAAATACTTTTATACGTTTA
>NW_012147745.1:313564-314869 GCF_000956105.1 Propithecus coquereli | reverse complement strand
ACACCAGCATCTATTGCTTTTGGACTTTTTGATAAATGCCATTCTAACTGGGATAAGGTGATATCTCACTGTGGTTTTAATCTGAATTTCCCTGATGATTAGTGACATTCAGCATTTTTTTATGTTTATTGGCCTTTTGTATTTCTTCTTTTGAGAAACTTCTGTTCATGCCTTTTACCCATTTTTTAATAGGGTTGTTTGGTTTTTTCTTGGTGATTTGCTTGAATTCTTTGTAAATTCTGGTTATTAGCCCTTTATCGGATGTGTAGCTTGAGAATATTTTCTCCCATTCTGTAGGTTGTCTATTTGTTCTGTTGATTGTTTCCTTAGCTATGCAGAGGCTTTTTAGTTTAATCAAATCCCATTTATTAATTTTTGTTGTTGCCATGATTACCACTGGGGTCTTTTTCATAACTCTCTGCCTAGGCCATTATCTAGAAGAGTTTTATGTACATTTTTATCTGAAATTCTTATAGTTTCATTCCTTACATATAAGTCTGTTATCCATCTTGAATTAATTTTTGTGAGTGGTGAGAGGTCAGGGTCCTGTTTCATTCTTCTGCATGTGGCTATCCAATTTTCCCCACACTATTTTTGCATAGGGCTTCTTTTCCCTGGTATACATTGTTGTTTGCTTTGTCAAAGATCAATCAATTGTAGATAGACGGTTTTATAACTGGATTCTCTGTTCTGTCCAATTGGTTTATGTCTTTATTTTTGTACCAATACCATGCTGTTTTGGTTACTATACCCTTGTAGTATAGTTTGAAGTCTGGTAATGTGATGCCTCCATATTTGTTCTTTTTGCTTAAGATTGCTTTGGTTATTAGGGCTCTTTTCTGGTTCCAAACAAAGTATAGAATTATTTTTTCTAGATCTGTAAAGTGTTACTTTGTTAATTTCATGGGTATTGCACTGAACTTGTAAATTACTTTGGGTAGTATGGACATTTTAACAATGTTTATTCTACTTATCCATGAGCATACTGTGTTTTTCCATTTGTTTGTATCCTCTGCAATTCCTTTCCTCAGAGTTTTGTAGTTCTCCTTGTAGAGATCTTTCACCTCCTTGGTTAAGTATATCCCTAGGCACTTTATTTTCATTGTAGCTATTGCGAATGGTATTGAGTCTTTGATTTGACTCTTGGCTTGACTGTTATTGGTATATAGAAATGCTACTGATTTTTGTACATTGATTTTGTATACTGAGACTTTGCTGAATTTATTTATGAACTCCAGGAGACTTCTGACAGAATTTTTGGGGTTTTCTAGATACAAGATCATATCATCAGCAAAGAGTAATATT
>NW_012147745.1:309140-311789 GCF_000956105.1 Propithecus coquereli | reverse complement strand
ACAAACATACACATGACAGAGTCACTACCTTGCCCAGGCTGGGCTCAAACCCCTGGGCTCAAGCAGTCCTCCCACCTTAGCCTCCTGACTATGTATATATTTTAACCTGAACCATTAAGAGTTACTAGCAAAAAAACGGAATTACCCATCGTGGCAAAAACTTCTGATCATATCTGCTAATAACAAGGGCATTATCCTGCATCACTACATAAAATTTTCATCAGGAAATATAATATTACCACAATAATATTATGTATCATATGATCCATATTCAATAGTCCCCACTGTCCCAATACTGACCCAGGACTTAATCAAAGATCACACACTGCATTTTGTTTCCCTGTCTCTTTAGTCTTTTTTAATCGGAATAGTTTCTCTACCTTCATTGCCTCTCATGGCATTGATATATTTGAAGAGTCCAGGCAGTAGTTTTGTAGAATGCTACTCGAATTGAATTTGTCTGATTTGTCCTCATAATGAGATGCAGATTAAACATTTTTGAGAAGAATAGCTCTATTCTTCTTGGAACATTACGCTGGAGACTTTTTTGCCCTCACTGATGATATTTTGATCACTTGGCTACGGCAATATCTGCCAGATGTCTAAAATCTCATAAAAGTAACTTTTCCCTTTTGTAATTAGTAAGTAATATGAGGGTTAATATTTTGAGACTGTTTAAAGTATTACTCCTTAATAGTCTTTCATTCATGATTTTAGCATATGGGATGATTCTTGCCTAAATCAAGTTATTACTATAGTGGTTGCAAAATAGTGATTTTTCTATTTATACTATTCATTTCTTTCACATTTATATTTGGTATCCTTCTATACAGATAGCATTTTTATTTTTGCTTTTTAAAATTTTGTTTGGTGCCATCATAAACTCATCAAATTCATCCTTGTCATTATTGATTTTGATGCTCAAATTTTCCAAAATTTGGCCAATGGAAACACTTTTAAGGTAATTCTTGTATCCTTTTGACATGTCCCCATCATTTTTTGAGCAATTTATTTCTTCTGTGCTCACCTTATACTTCCCTTATTTTAGTCCTGTAATTGGTCATTTCTCCAAAGAATTCTTTTTACTGGGGAATGGTATTAGAAGGCAAAATATGGTAACCAAATGTGCTTATCAACAAAGGATGTTCTTGCTTCTAGACCCCTTTAATAGTCAGAGTTTTGTTTTGTTTTGTTTTGCCTTATTTTGTTTTGTTTTTAATCACTAATATCTCTAATTCCAATCCAACACTATAGGATTCTTCCTCCTGTTCTTTCATTCCCACTGAAGGTATACAAGGAATTGTGGTCAAAAATTAGTTGGATTCCTTTTTATTCTATTCTCTGTGCTTATGTTATCTATTTGGTATCTAGTTAGTTTTATTTGTTTACATTTATATTCAAATTGAGGACTTTTCCCATCGCTATTGATGTAAGATCATTTTATAAGATGTTATACCACTTACAAAACAACCAAACAATAATCTGATATAGTAAGCCTATCAGTATTACCTCTTTTTAAAAACTTCTATTTTGTTTTTAATTGACAAATAATAATTGCATATATTTATAAGTTACAGTGATGTTTCAATTAGTATGTCTTTTAACAAGTAATTTTGCTTCCTTAAAATGCAAAGAATTTCTTCATTGATTTAGATATTTGCTTAGATCAAGATTGAAAAAAATCTGAAGAGTTCATTATAATCAATGAGGTAGTTTCTGTTCATTTGTTTATAGGCTATTGTTTGAAGAATAAAATAAATGGTAACAATGAAGTGAATTAAAACAAGTGTTTGCAATCGAGGAAAAAGATGGAGGGCAAAAATTTGTATGCAAAGGACTTTCATTCAACTTACATGCAACGTACATCAATCAACTCACAAACTTAGATAAGCAAGAAATGTAACTTTACTTTTTTAGCCAGGCCTGATACCAAGCTAGTATGTACCAGCACAGGCATGGCAGATGTTAAATATTAAAATCTTTCATTATCAGTTCAAGCACATCCTTGTCCACTGCCACAGCCACCTTAGGCCTATTCCACAAACCCCAAGCCCTCTAAATGTCCCAGCAATTTAAAAGATGATGTCAGGCACAGCAGGCAGCCCTCAGGATTTTTCAGCCAACATCTGTTCTAATTGGTTGGTACCAATCAGACAGTTGCTAAATATTTAATATTATCCTTGTCTTTATTTAAATTTAATTTTAATTTTTAGTGCCCATTCCACTGAGTGGCAGAAAAAATGTCACTTATGCCAAGGTTCTCATCCTCTTTCCCAGGGGTTATACCTAAAGTTCTTAGGTTATATCCAAGAAAGCTTAATTAGTACAAAAGCACTGGATGGGCAATCTTAAAATAAAAGTGGCAGAATCTTGACCTTGGTATTGTTTTCTGTCTACATGGCAGCCACCAAGACATCCTCACAGCTGTTGGGACCAATGGTTACTAATTATTGGTGTTAGTGTGTCCCTGCTGCCTCCCCTCTTTTTCCCAGCCTACATCTGCAGGTTCTCAGGGCCTCACCTGAACTGCTCTTAGGAACACAGAAAGAATCCTCCGTCTACACAAAGCAGGTATCTGCAGAGCTCATGGAGCCTGTGTTATCCCATTGGTTTACATCAGTACTGTCCAGTAGAAATATAATGCAAGCC
>NW_012147745.1:307702-309090 GCF_000956105.1 Propithecus coquereli | reverse complement strand
CCAGGAGACTTCTGACAGAATTTTTGGGGTTTTCTAGATACAAGATCATATCATCAGCAAAGAGTAATATTTTTACTCCTTCTTTCCCAATTTGGGTACCCTTAATATTCTTCTCATCTGATTGCTCTGGCTAGGACTTCTAACACTATGTTGAATAGAAGTGGGCATCCTTGTCTTGTTCCAGTTCTTAGGGTTAATGCTTTCAACTTTTCCCCACTCAGTATGATGTTGGCTGTGGGTTTGTTATATATGGCTTTTATAATCTTGAGACATGTTCCTTTTATGCCCAGTTTATTGAGGTTTTTATCTTGAAAGGGTTCTGGATTCTGTCAAATGGTTTTTCTGCATCTATTGAGAGGATTATATGGTCTTTGTTTTTGCTTTTGTTTATGTATTGAATTGCATTTATTGATTTAAGTATGTTGAACCATCCTTGCATCCCTGGGATGAAGACCACTTGGTCCTGGTGGATTATTTTTTGATGTGCTGTTGAATTTGGTTTGCTAGTATTTTATTGAGGATTTTTGCATCTATATTCATAAGGGATATTGGTCTGTAGCTTTCTTTATTTGTAGTGCCCTTTTCTGACTTTGGTATCAAGGTGATACTGGTTTTGTATAATGAGTTGGGGAGGATTCCCTCCTTCTTGATATTATGGAATGATTTTTGTATTATAAGTACCAGGTCTTCTTATTAGGACTGATAGAATTCAGTAGTGAATCCATCTGGTCAAGAGCTTTTTGTTGTTGTTCTTGGGAGGGTTTTTATTACCGTTTTGATCTCATTGTTTCGTTCTTTATACTACACTGATTGTTGAATATTTATCAAGGCGTTTTGTGTGTTATGAATAATACTAAGCACTTTACATGTACTACCAAATTCAATCTTCATGACTTTCTAAGATAGGGTGTAAATGAGGAATTGCATTTGATTGCATTTAGTAGAAAACCTAAATAATATTAACAACTAAATAATGATACCATTTTTGCATGTAATGGGAGGTCCAAAAGTATGGTCCCAAGCTGGTGCTCCATGATGCCCACAGTGACTCCATCTCCTTCAAGATGTATACTTGATCCACAACTTCGTATTTATAAGATAACTTAAAGTTTACACCATTACATCCATCTTCTGGGCAGAAACAAGACGAAGAGAAAAGAGTAAGGGCAAAAAGGCACCGGCCAGCTAATTGTCCCCCCTATCAAAGCCCCAGAGTGACAACTTCTACTTACATCTTTATGCCATTCTGCAAAAAATTCTGAGAAATGTAGTTATATAGCCAGGCACATTGCCAATGTCATCAAATTTATGGTTCTTTTAATAAGAAAGAATGGGAGAATAGATGTTGGTTAGGCAGCCAGCTGCTTCTTCCATAGAGTCAGTTCTAT
>NW_012147745.1:298673-303257 GCF_000956105.1 Propithecus coquereli | reverse complement strand
TCTTTCTCTTCCATTACACCTAGCAGTAGGTCGTCCTTAGGCCCTGTAGGATTGAAAAAACGTTCTTTGGGTATTTTCCACCTTAACTCCAATTTCATTGCCGCTCAGCTGTCAGCTGGTGGAAAACTAGTCCCTGAAATGTTAACAGCAAGTCTACCCCGTCCCAAAGTCGTTTTCTAGGCCCAGTAAACCAGTTTAATAGTTTACGAAACAGCACTAATAACTCTAAACTTTCGAGTGCCAGGTTCACTCAGGGAGAAAATTAAGAGAATTTTGATGACTTCACATATCGTTGGTCACTAAGGTTTGGAACTCAATAGCAGCGAGCTGCAAAACTGAGCAGGCCAATTAAATAAAAGAGCTATAAGCAAACTGCCTAACGTCTAACCTCAGAGGTGCATGCAGTTCCTTCACAAACTGGCAGCGCTGTCTAGAGGTAGCCGTGGACAGCACAGGAGCCTCAGTGGGCCCCTGATTTGTCAGATGGGGATTTGCTGCTTGAACAGACAGGCAGCAGTGGTCCCAAATAAGGGACTTTGTGGAACAAAGAACGTTTTTTCAGTTGGAGAGGTAATGTGAGGCGGAGAAGAAACAGAAACAGGAAAAGTACTCACAAGAGAGGCCAGGATGAGGCAGGAGGAGCAGCGCAGGACTGACCCGGAAGTCGAAGGTGGTTCCGCCTCTTGCCCCAGAGGAGGCAGGCTCTGACTGGCCCGCCGAGTCTCAGCTGTCTTTGAACCGTCGTGGCTCTCCCCGCCAACAGCAGGCTCCATCTCCTGGTAAGATTTACTTTGGGCACGGTGGTTGGAATGTATCTGTTAGATCTATGATATACTAAACATACTCATCTGGCTAAAAAACTTAGAGAAATTAAAAAGGACTTGGTTGTCAAGAAGAAACCCCCTCGTTCCTGAGGCCAGCCACAGCACTGCCTTAGGGATACCCTGATTCTACCGTTCTTGAGGACATCCTTTATCATCTGAACCAAAAGCTTTTGTTTTCATCTCCAGCCTTAGCGGTTTGCTTTGTTAGACCCTGTGTTACCTTAGAGCCAAAATGGGGCCCCAAGTTAACACACTAACTGCCATGTGAATTGTATTCAACTAATGCTAGTTTTGAGCCGGGGGCCTCATGAAGCATATGTAGACTCATTTCTCCGACACGAATTCAGTAAGTGTGGTGTGAGTCACATACAACTCAATTGGCGTGAAGGATAAAAATTGATTCTAATGCTGTGTGAGTTGCATATAACTCACTCACAGAAGACAATAAAAAATAGCAAATTTTTCATTAAATTAGAAAGGATCATTTTGTTTTTGAAGCTTTTATTCTATTTTTGCAATAAAGCACTGTGGCCCCAGGGAACAAATTTTCTAGTGTGGCAGTCAATGTGTTCAGAACTATCCTTAACGTTTGCAACATCCTCACCTCTTCCCATATCCTCTTTCCAGCTGTTTTGGAGGTTCTGAGGCTGGATTCAGGGTGCTAGATTAGTAAACATGGCCTTCAACGTGTAGTCGCTCCCTTATCCTTTGGGATTTCTACTACCTTTTGTCAAAGGAAAAATTGAGTTTTGTATAGATGATCAGATAGAAATAATGCTGATTTCACAGTTTAGCAATTGTAATGGGTGCTTGTTAAATATTTGGTGCTAAATTGTGTTGTTTTAAAGTACTTAAAATTAATATCTAGAAGCCAGTTTCTGGCAAATTAATTATTTTATACTGTTGTCACACAGCTTCATAGTTGCTAATTTAACCAATAAATCAATTTGCTCTTCATTAACTGAGAAACTATATTCTGCAAATCCTGTAAGGAAGGAGGAATTTAAATATATGAACAATAATGGTCTTTGTCCCAATAGAGTTTATAGTCTATTTAATATGCATGTTTTTCATTAATGATGTATTTGATCTGACTCTTTTCCCTCAAAAGAATCATACTTGAGATTACAGGTACATTTGACATTACATGATGGATAAAGGAGAAGTTGTCTATAAAGAAAATTTCATGCTTTTCACATTTAAAAAATGTATTTACATTATAACTTTATGGTGATTGTCATAAGAAAAATGTGGCCCAATGTATAATAAAATCAGCATCTCAAGAAGGAGAATTTCTGTTTCTCTTCACAACTGATGCTTTGTTTTTTACTGTAGTCAGAAATTATCCTTGTAATTTGTGAAATGTATAATCAGCTCATATGTTTTTACTTAGAAAAATATTTGAATAGGTAACTTTTACCATGGATCAAGATACAAAAGTGATTTCATACAAAAGGCCTCTCCTAACCCTGTCCTCCAGCTCTTAGCTCCTTTTTGGCAGTCACTATTACCATTTTCCTGTATAGTTTTGAGAAAGAGTCTGTGCCTAAACAAACAGGTGTGCATGGGGACTTTTTTACACAAATGGTAACAAAGTATACAAAGAGGTCTCCCCTTGCCCTTTTTTTTAAATTGTGACCATTCCCTATCAGTATGTAAGGAACAAGGAACTTCATTCCTATTTTGGCTGCATAAGATTTTGTGGAATGTATATACTATATTTGTTTAATCTGCTACTGATGAATGTTTAGGTTGTTCTTTTGCTATTACAGTGATAGCCTTAAACCTAAATTTGCACTGAATGTAGCTAAATACTCATTTCCTTAGATGTTTTGTTTCAGAGAGCTGGTTGGGCAGCTTCACTGGTAGTGCCATTTCTGAAGACATTTTAACAGAACCAACCAACTGGAAGAATTATTTAGAGCATCTTTTTTCATATGGTGATGGAAATGATTCTAAATGTGGTTATAAAATAAAGTTATTCTGCTTCTCTTTGAAAAAAAAAAAGAATGCAGAGAAAAATCCAGACAGTTAAAAATTCCATAAAATAGTACTAAAGAGAGAAATTTTGAAAGACTAAATGTCACCTGGGCTTGCAGGAGCTTAAATACAGCATCACCAGCTTCAGTAATGGAATAAATAAATTTAAGTACTGACTGCTTTTTCCCTGTCCCCAGTGGAGGCAAAAAGAGAAGGAATGAGATTCAATGTAAGCAACAGGGAAAGGTTGAGCATAATAAATAACTTCTGCGTAGTAAGGACCAGACTGGATTTTAAATACCTCCTAACTACTGAGGATCCTCCTGTTACAGTTCAGAAAACAGACAGGAAGGAAAGTGACCAGGGTGCTGTTTGGGCACCCTGAGAACTATTATTCACTGCAGGAATCTGGATAGCAAAAAAAAAAAAAAAAAAGTGTTTATAAATATTATTACTACATGTGTGCTCCATTTCTTCCAATTATATTGAAAACAGCTGCTATCAAGGAACAAACATTTGGGTCGTTCTGGGGCTGTGATTTTCAATTCCAGAATGTACCAATAAATATGACATTTAAACAGTGCTTTCAAAGCCTTAAATAGAATGTTTAAATTAAGAGAGGGTTTGTTCTCCCACATTTTTCTTCTCATTCTGGCATCACCTTTGACCCTGGTTATGTTCCCCTCAGGACAAGACTTAAAAACCTGAATTATGAGGAGACTCTTTTCCCACCCCAAACCTTACACCTCTACCCCTCCAGCCCCAGAGCCCCGTAAGTCTGCTAAGATTGAAATTCACTTGCAGTGACGTGCTGATAAATCAGGTGGGCACCAGGGAGCTCAGATTTGTAGCATTTGCTGGTTTTCGTAGTGTAAATACTCCCACCGTGGCTGATTTCAAGGACAGTTATGTTTAACAAACAGCTTGCAAGATTCCTAAAAACTTTAGGGTGGTTTTCATGAGCTTGTGGGGACAAATCCATCACGTCACTGGCAGGGGAAGTTTTGTGAATCCAATTCTCTGCCCCATACAAAAAAATATGCCAAACCTTTGAGTAGTCTTATACAAAAACAACAACAATAAAAATAACATCTGCCCCTTGGTAATTGCTATGTGCCAAGCTTTGAAGTACTTTAGATAATAAATAGAGATTATTGATCCCCACAAGAATTGTATGAAGCCGTTATCATTATGTCCAGGAATAAAAGCTCAGGAGACTGATAATCTGAGCGAGGTCACAGATATTGGAAGTTACAGCAGCAGAATTCAAACTCAGGTCTCGATCCAAAATCCATGGTGTAACCCCTTCCCTATCCCAGTTCCTTTACTGTGAATCCAGTTATCCTAATGGCCTTTCAAAATCCCTGCTCACCTCTTTGCAGTACTTTCCTGCTACTTTTTCTTCACCTGCGTTGTGGTCCCAGTTACTTTTTCTCTTATTCCCTATCAAGGAATGTTTGCTAATGGAGGGCAGGGCTGTGTCCCAGGCATCTTTATATACAAATAGTGCCCTGTGAGTGCTCTATTAATGTAATAATTATTTAATTCATAGATTCAAACAGAGTCCATGTCAGCTTTATTCCTGTTGTTTAGAACACTCAGCATGTCACATTCCCTGGGCAACCAATCTTCGGGATTAAGATCAGGGCTGGTAACGAGAAGATACATTAGAGGCCTTAAGTTGAAGTTTGATTGTAAGACACTGCTACCACCTCCACTGGGTTTAAATATATATATATATATATATACACACACACACACACACACACACACACATACA